>NC_134110.1:95715909-96018939 GCF_040939455.1 Microcebus murinus | reverse complement strand
AAACAACTTAAGTTATATACAAAGTATTTTTAAGTAATTATACTCAGAGAGCATTTAAGGTACTTAGAGATTTTGAGACTCCCAAGAAATGCGTTGTCTCAAGGAAGACAGAAATTAGCTGTGCGCTCCATTCTTGAAACAGTGGTCTCTATCAATTTGGCAGTGACTCCCGGAGGTACATCTCTAAACATGGCTGTTATAACCATACTTCACTGGGGCAAAAGTGAGACATTGCTTCTAACCTGGAGTGAAGGTTGTCACATAGGGAACTGTGACACAGATGGCTCCTATCTGTGATGATGGGAACACTCTCTTCATGCTGTCCAAAATGGCTAGGCACCAGCCACATGCAGCTACCGTGACTGGGGAACTGAGTTTTTATTCTGTTTAGTTAATGTTACTTTTAGAACCCTATGAGCCTACCATGCTTGACAGTGCACATTGTATCTGTCTTTGCCTTTCACCCTCTGGAAGCTGCTCATCGACTTCCGGCCTCTCACCGCTGCTAACTCTCCCTCCCTCTCCCTCCCAGCGAGTGTAGTGGCCCATCCACTGAGCTTCCTCAAACCACCATCACGGGTAGGGTGACTATCTGCGCCTGTTGCGGGAGCCCTGTTCCTTGGCCCTGACTCAGCCCCAAACCAGAGCCATCTCTCAGGATGCGGTGAGATTATGGAGAGGACCCTGTGCGACCACACAAAGCGTGCCCATCTCTGCAGTTCCAGGATGAACCCTAAACTGATGAATCAGAGGCTTCTTCTTTGTTTGCAAAGGGTGGCTTCAAACTTCTTAAATGAATTACACTTGTCGTACTTTTGCCAGGTGTAGAAGACACACCTGTTTCAGATCAAAGGAAGATAAGAGATGTTCCAGAAGTAGCTGAAGCTTAGTTACTCCAAATTCAAGGAAGTCTTACATTCTTTTCAGTTAGTTAAAGTTTCCGATAGTCAATAATAATGAAACACTTGGTAATCATTTTTCTTTAAGAAGTGAAACAGCTCTTTGAATTTAATTGCATTTTAATTTTAAATATAAGTTCTCCATTGTTTGTTCAGTGAGGAGGCAGGAAGAGAATGCAGGTTTCTTACTTTTCTACTCAAGTTTGCTTCTGAGGAGTGAGTCAGTCACAAAGATGATTATAAGGAATCTCACAGCAGATTACCAGAGCAAAATTTAGGACAATTCAAACTGGCTCATTCATGTTTTATTTTGTGCTAGCAAACACAATTTCCAGAGTTAAACACTTTTTTAGAAATGTTATGTAGGTTCCTTGGACATCAAAGAATACTTTAAAAGCTGATTTTAGTGAGTCAGGTGTAAACAAATCAGAGGCATACAGATTCAACGTCTACATGAGGTAAAAACATCTAGAAGAAACATGCTTGACAAAAAATTCATCTGATATCATTTTGAAACCAAACCATTTGAAAAGCATTTTTCATAATTTACCTGTTATAAGGATCTAAAATTAAATGCTTCTTTAGATACTCAGATAACAGATTCCATTGTTCCCTATATCATACGTAGAAATCTCAAGGCTCCCTACCTTGGTAAAGCTCTTTTTGATATATATAGAATCTCCGATGGCTGAGACAATGACAGAAACTTCCAGGGTTTCTGTGGAAGATGTGATTACTTCCCTCAACAACACTAAAGCCCAGTGAATCTCACCCAGTGAATCTCGAAGGCTGTGTCTCACAGCATCTATGGTGTAAACATTCTAAGTTTCTTTTGTTTTGTTTTGTTTTGTTTTGTTTTTGTTTTTCAGTGGAGATGCCAGAGAGAGTTTCTTTAAATTAATCCATTTTCTAGCAGAGTAAGGAGTAGACAGTGGTTCTCTGACCTAACAGGAATGTGAAGCTCTTTGTAGGTATTCTATTGCTAGTAATATTTTTCAAATTCAGGTATCTATGACCCAGGAATATTTGTTGAGCATTCCTAATCCAAAAGTCTGAAATATGAAATGCTTCAAAATATGAAACTTCTTGAGTGCCAACATAGCACCACAAGTAGAAAATTTCACACTTGACCTCAGTTGTCAGGTTACAGCCCAAACACAGTCAAAACTGTCTTTCATGGACAAAAGCATTTCAAATATTATATAAAATTACCTTCGACCTATGGGTATAAGGTGTATATGAAACACAAATAAATTTCATGTTTAGACTTGTGTCCCATCCCTAAGAGATCTCATTATATATAAGCAAATATTCCAAAATCTGAAAAATTCCAAAATCTGAAATACATCTGGTTCCAAGCATTTTGGATAAGGGATACTCAACCTGTGTATGTCTTTGGACTCCCAGGGAGGCAAAGATATCTGTGTGAAAATTTGGGCATTGTCTCTAAAGTAAATATTAATATAACCACAGACACTGAATGTACATGGGAACACCCAACCCCAAAGGTCATCTGGAAGATGCAGAGCATCCTAATAATATGTTTTTTTTCTTATACTATTTTTAAGTATCTTCATAATGCAAACACAAAATAAGAAATTTTCTTAGAGGACTATTGGCGCTTAGAGGACTATTGGAGAAGAAAACCAAAAACTCTACTTCAAGAAATACTACTCCAGAAGCTAAATATTTAGTCAATTAACATGATTTAGTGAAACTGTCAAACTTTAGTTGTATCTCTAGACCACAAATTCATCCCTACTATATCTTCCTCAGTTATCATAAAGACTAGTAAATATATTGCAGTATTTTTTTGTCTAGACAAATTAACAGATTAAGAAGGAAATTAATTTCTACCTGGAGTTAGCAATAAAGCAAAGGAAGCTCCGTCCTCACTCACCACCTTGCAACACTGCCACAATCTAATCATTCCTTAGTTCTTGGCACTGAACGCAGACATTCTCACTGAGTTTTCTAATGAGTATGGTCATCATGCTCTTCTGTTCGGCCAATTTACAGAAGACAACCTAGTAGCAGATGTTTTGACCAAGGGTAGATCTTTATCAGAAATTCTGGGTCTATACGATTCAATCTTATTCTCCACAATTTATCATCCTGAGATTAATAACACATTGACCCCAAGGTCAACTAGAAAGCTATTGACAGAGTGAATTGGCTCAAATATTTGTGGAAACTGCTTTTTAGCCAATTCTTCAATATAAGACAATGAATCCATTCAAGAAGTATTTGTTCAATGTCTATTACATGCAAAACAATATAAATAGATACTTGGGGGATATGAATATGTATGAGACAGCACATATCCACAAGAAACTTACCAAGTGATCATGGATGGATAGAATTTTAGGCTAAGAGATAAACAAACTACCTTTAGAACATTTTCCAGAAGGCTCTTGGTAAATTTTTGACCTGTAGTACAAGTAACTATGTAATTATAAAGTTAATGTTTAATAAGAACATCTTTCCAAAGGGAAAAAAAAATAATTGTATGAGATACAACCTCTTGAAAGTTGCCCTTCAAAGGGCATAATTTCCTTTTTCCTCAGTTCTACAGTATCAACTTCATATTAAGATAGTTCAAGAACAGCTTGCACTTCATTTTTGGCAATTACTGTCAGTTTTATGCTATTGAATAATGTCCCATAATCACACAGATACTGTAAAACTATTAATATTCCATGCTACAGTCTAGTAGAAGCTATTTTATTCATAAATATCTATTAACCAAGACTTGTGCACATGTATAGTACACTGAAAATTTATGTTTATAGTCATGTCCTGAAGGCACCTGGAGATCTCAAAATGCTTTCTGTAAAATAATATCTAAAGCATAAAACGATTAAAGTCAATCAATCAGCACATATATATTAGTCTTTATTATTGTATCTAGAGACAATGCAAAGGTGTAACATGTGCTCTGAAGAAGATAAAAATCATGGAGAGACTTGTGATCCACCCAATAGATCTTTAATAAATACAATGTGGAATGTTGAAAAGGTGAACTTTTGTCCTTGTCCCAGTGACCTTCTCTACCCCTACTGTCCTCAAATGGAGAAAGGTTGCTATGGGCCAAAACATGGGATTCCTACTATGCTTTGTTTTATCAACAGGAGGGGCCGGCACCCAGGCTGTGTGACCATCTTTCACTTCTTGCCTCCATGCAGTCAGCAGCTTTCTCAGATCCAGCTTTCTAGATTGAGAGGAAAGGCTTCAAGTCTGTGTGATGCCTTGCTGTGAGGTATTACCAAAGAAGACTGCCATGGAGGAGACAGGGATGCATGTCAGCTCTAGTACATTGGTATTTTATTAGGAATTGCTATATATAAATCTCTTTGAATCAAGCCATGAAGGAAAGAGGAATGAGTAATAATAAGCTTGCCAAAACCCCACCTTGAACCCCTAACATAAAATTTGGCCAGAAAGTAAAACTGTTTGTATTTATTTGTGTTATCATAAAATTACTATTCACATTTCTCTTTGACTTTAGTTGGAAATGTATGTGATTTCCATACATTGCTTTTGTAAACAATATTTACATACGCCTTTCCTTAACCTCTGTATCTTAAGAAGAGATGCCAGAAAATGAAGAAGATTGCATGGCAAAACACGAATGAATCCCTACATGACTAAAGTTCTCATCTAACACTATCTCCTTTATTCCATCTCTTGACTATGTACACTTGTAAAACAAATTGAAATTTCAGTATTTAACTCAGTGGTGACACTTAACAGTGCTCAAAAGTGCTTGTTGAATGAATTAATTAATTAATTTCCAACCAGGGTTGAAAGAAAATTAGTTAAAATGCCACCCATCACCCACTGCCTAAGTAATCTAACAATTTTTTAGGATTTATTGATAAACTAAAAAAATAGTCAATCAGGTGTCTGGTCTCTGCATGCATCTATGGAATCTCTTTCCAACAGTAAATGGAAGATGATTTTCCTGGATTGCAAGATGTTTCTGACTTAGAGTAGCCCTCATGATATAAAGATGACATTCATGTGCATCCCAAATGCACTCATCTCTCTCTCTCAACATATATATGTATAATTATATATAAGGTAATATTAAGAATTCTATTAAATATTAATATTTAATGTTATATTATTGGCTAACAGATATTATTTATTTACTTATATTATGTATTGTTAACTTAATAACATATTATTATTTAATATTAATATAACTTCAAAGTATTAATGTTATTTTTTATTATTATTAATCTCAGGGAGTAACAAATATTGCAATACCCACAATTCAATTCTTTTTGAGTTTTGGGAAAGCAGTCATTTTGGTTGTTATATATTTTTTTATTACTATAATTCTTATGGTGAGACTAGGGTTGGTAGAAATGGAAGAGATAAAAGGATATATTTTTAGAGGAATTTTAGTGTAGTAGTCCTTCAATAATAGTAATTCCTTAGCCTTGCTTTGTGTATCTTATCTTTGATATTTTTGAAATATACAGGCAGTTATTTTTTTAATTTTTTCATAGAGATGGGGTCTCACTATGTTGTCCAGGCTTGTCTCAAACTGCTGGGCTCAAGAGATCCTCCCACTTCGGTCTGCCACAGAGTTAGGATTATAGGTGTGAGCCACCATGCCCATCTGGCAGCTGTTTTGTAGAATGTCCCTCAGTTTAGGAAAGACAGAAATCACACCAAATCACCAAAATCACACTAATTGAATTCTAGTCCATGCTCAAAAATCAGCTTCTAATTCCATCTGCTATCCATACCCAAAGACCACATCTATCCTTAGATAAAAAATGAAGAGTTGCTCTATTTTGACAATTTCTAAAAAGGGAGTTGATTTCACAATTATTTTGATGAATTTGTTTCAGGGAAAATTTATTGTTAGAAATGGGCCCCAAAGGAGGGTCACATGCATGAATGCCCTGCAAAATGTTTTGCCAATACCAATGATCTAATAGATAGGCCATATTCAAATACAAGTATGTAGCTTTTGATGCTGTTGGTGAATTTTAAAAAAGAGAAAATTATGCTCCTTTCTGTTTTTCTTTGTAAAAACAGACATGATTCTAAGCTTACCAAAAAGTTACTGATTTACATACTATCATTTACCACCTCAATTCACCAAGTGTTTATACTTCACTCCATTTGCTTTAGCATTCTGTGTGTGTTTGTGTGTGTGTAGTGTATGTGTGTATTCACATATATGTGCATATTCTTTCAGAACCATTTGAGAATAAATTGTAGATATCATGGCTCTTTAAGCTTAAATATTTATTCTAATAATGAGAATATTTTCTTACATAACTATGGTACAGTTTTCAAAATAAAAATTTTCAGAATTGATATTATCTAGTTGACAGTCCATGTTAAAATGTTATCAGTTATTCCAATAATGTCCCTTATAACTCTTTTTTTCCTTGTCTATGACCATACATTGCATTTAGATGTCTGTCTCTTTGGTCTTCTTTAATCTGAAATAGTTCCTCAGGCTTGCTTTGTGTTTTTTGCCCTTGGTATTTTTGAAGTGTACAAGCACTGATTTTAGGATGGGTTTGAGAAGTGCTATAGGCCCCCAGTTGCCTTATATAGCTGTCTTGTCAGCATACTCACGCATCTAGGATGCCCGACACCTGGATAAGTGCTTTAAGTAGAGACACTTTCCTGAACATTTCTGTTAAGTCACTTATATTATCTTGAGTGAATGCTTTAACACCCATTTTGACTCTCTGTGACTGCATTAGTTCCTAATTAAGCTATGCAGCTATAACAAAGAGACCCAAACATGACATAAATAGAGCTGGTTGGGTGCCCCTGAAGTGTTCACTCCATGGTTCACTCTCTTAGTCCAGAGCAGCTGCTCTAGGCCTTGCTGTCACCCAACCAGTGGGAAAGGCCAGAGATGTGTGCACACATGCCTTTTTAGAGAAATGAACTGGAGATATAGCAGCATCACTCCTGCTATGCCCCATTGTCCATAAATCAGTCACAATGAACACACCAATGTAAGTATAGCTTGGGAAACGTGGTCTTTGGCAGGTGGCCTAATCCCTGCAGTCTCATTGCTGGAAACAGCAAGAATAGTACTGGTATAGACACGTTATGGTTCTTGACCCAGAAACCATCAATACAATAACACTTCCTGATTAACAGACTGTCACATGAAGAGTCCAGTCCTCCTTAATGCAATAATCATTTAGCAGAAGGTTGTTTAGTTTCCATGACTTTGTGTAGAGATGAGAGTTGCTGTAGGAGTTGATTTCTAATTTTATTCCACTGTGGTCTGAGAAGATGCATGGTGTAATTTCTACTTTTTAAATTTGTTGAGACATGCTTTCTGGCCTAGGATATGGTCAATCTTAGAGAATGTCCCATGAGCTGATGAGCAATGACTCAATACCCTTTACAACAGCAACAAAGAAAATAAAATACCTAGGCATATATTTAACTAAGGAGGTGAAAGACCTCTACAGGGAGAACTATGAAACACTGAGGAAGGAAATAGCAGAGGACATAAATAGGTGGGAAACCATACCATGCTCATGGATTGGCAGAATCAACATTGTTAAAACGTTGGCCATGTGCGGTGGCTCACACCTGTGATCCTAGCACTCTGGGAGTCCGAGATGGGAGGATCACTCAAGATCAGGAGTTCGAAACCAGCCTGAGCAAGAGCGAGACCCCATCTCTACTAAAAATAGAAAGAAATTAATTGGCTGACTAAAAATATGTAGAAAAAAATTAGCTGGGTGTGGTGGCACATGCCTGTAGTCCCAGCTACTTGGGAGGCTGAGGTAGAAGGATCACTTGAACCCAGGAGTTTGAGGGTGCTGTGTGCTAGGCTGATGCCACAGCACTCTAGCCTGGGCAACAGAGTGAGACTCGGTCTAAAAAAAAAAAAAATGTCTATACTACCCAAAATGATCTACAGATTCATTGCAATCCCTATTAAAAAAAATACCAACATTCTTTTTCAGTGATCTAGAAAAAATGATTCTACACTTTGTATGGAACCAGAGAAGACCCCTGTATAGCAAAACCAATCTTAAGCAAAAACCAAATTGTGAGGCATCAATTTACCTGACTTCAAGCTATACTTACTACAAGGCTATAGTAACCAAAACAGCATTGTATGGGCACAAAAACAGAGAGATAAACCAATGAAATAGAACTGAGAACCCAGATATAAAACCATCCTCATATAGCCATCTAATCTTTGACAAAGAGGACAAAAACATACCCTGGAGAAAAAAAAAATCTTTATTCAACAAATGGCTGGGAAAATTGGATAACCACATGTAGAAGACTGAAACAGGATCAACATCTCTCACCTCTCACAAAAATCAACTGACAGTGGATAACAGACTTAAAGCTAAGGCATGAAACTATAAGAATTCTAGAAGAAAATGTTGGAAAAGCTCTTACAGACATTGGCCTGGAGAAAGAATTTATGAAGAAGACCACAAAGGCAATCACAGCAGCAACAAAAATAAATAAATGGAATCTGATCAAATTAAAAAGCTTCTGCACAGCCAAGGAAACTATCATGGGAGCAAACAGACAACCTACAGAATGGGAGAAAATATTCACATGCTACACATCCGATAAAGGGCTGATAACTAGAATCTACAGAGAACTCTGGAAAATCACCAAGAAAAAAATCAAACAACCCCATTAAAAAGTGGGCAAAGGACATGAACAGAAACTTTTCAAAAGAAGATAGACTAATGGCCAGCAAACATATGAAAAAATGCTCAACATCTCTAATCATCAGGGAAATGCAAATCAAAACCACAATGAGATATCACTTAATTCCGGTAAGAAGGGCTTTTATCAAAAATTCCCAAAACAATAAATGTTGGTGTGGTTTTGAAGAGACAGGAACACTCATACACTGCGGGTGGAACTGCAAACTAGTACAACCTCTGTGGAAAGCAATATGGAGACACCTCAAAGAACCCCAAGTAGAAATACCATTTGATCCAGCAATCCCATTACTGGGCATCTACCTAAAAGAACAAAAGACATTCTATAAAAAAGACATCTGCACTCGAATGTTTATGGCAGCACAATTCACAATTGCAAAGATGTGGAAACAACCCAAGTGCCCATCAATACATGAGTAGATTAATAAAATGTGATATATGTATACCATGTAGTTCTACTGAGTCACAAAAAACAATGGTGATCTAGCACCTCTTGTATTATCCTGGATAGAGCTGGAACCCATTCTACTAAGTGAAGTATCCCAAGAATGGAAAAACAAGCACCACATGTACTCACCAGCAAATTGGTATTAACTGATCAACACTTATGTGTACATATAGTAGTAACATTCATTGGGTGTCAGGCAGCTGGGGGGAGGAGGGGATGGGTATCTTCACACCTAATGAGGGTGGTGCACACTGTCTGGGGGATGGACACACTTGAAGCTCTGACTTGGGTGGGAAAAAAGCAATATATGTAACCTAAACATTTGTACCCCCATAGTATGCTGAAATAAAAAAAAAAAGAAGTCATATGTCAAATCCCCTTCAAAGCTATATGTGTGTATGTTCAAAATTACGTTTTAGGTTTGACTTCCTACCAAAATACACTCACACAAGCTAAGTCTGTCCTTGATTGGAGGGCACATTCTGCTTAGCATAGCATTTCATTGGAAATTTGACCTTCACATAACAGTTCTTCTAGCAACCTTGGTTGTAGTTAAAGTAAGTAGCATGATTGTGGGAAATACATTGAGGAGGGATGTGAAGGGAAAGGCTTGATAAACACATTCGTTTCTGGTAAGTAGTGATGAGGTTCACATATTTTCCCCCCAGATGGCTTTTTAAATATTTTTTTGTTTGGAAAACTATGGTGTTTCATAATGGTAAATAGCAACACCGAAGTCTAGCCCGGACACCAGACTCACGCTGGGCAGAGAGAGGTCTTTCTCTGTCACCTCTCCCCCACCTGGCCGCTCAGGTCACTGCCACCGGGTGGGCACCCATCGGCGCGCGCTCTCCTCAAGTCCTGCACCTCCCGGAAACCCCAGGCAGGCCTGCTGCGCCCTGACTTCCCTCACCAGCCCCAATAAACCCAGACTGACTGCTGCCCATGTCACCTTCCTCCCTTTGATAAAAACCAGTCCAACCTGAACAATCAGGGTGGTGACGGTTGATTGATTGGGGGGAGGTGTGCTCTAGATATGGGCTGCAGTGCTGCTCACAAGATTTTCTTATCAAATAATTCAGGGTCATTCCTCAAACTTTCTGAAGACAAGAGTTTCCATCCCCTCCCTTCGCAACAAACCCAAAGGAGTGGCTCTAAGTGTGGCCTTGGTAGGGTACGACTATGGCTGAAAAGAGATAAAAATAATGAAATAATGAGAGCTGATATTTACCGAATGCCTGCTGGAGTCTCCCCATTGGCTCCTCACTTTACATTCATTAATTGCAGCCGTTTCACAGCAGGCCTCTGAGCTACTCCCCGACCTCCTTTCCACCCCCCTCGTCCCCGCAGTGCGCAGCGTGGGCGGGAGGTCACCGGGCAGCAGCGGGACTCCACGTGCCCTGTCGGCACCCACTGCCTCCCAGCATTTCTGGGGAGGAGGGTATTTGCCGTTCCCCCCCAAGTCCCACGGGACTGCAACCCAGTCTGTGGCCTGCATGCACCCGAAGCCCACCTGCCTGCTGCATTCCGTGCCTATGGGAGTCCATTGGCCAATTCTTTCTGTCCTATGAACTGCAGCTGTCACTAAATTGTACACAGATTATTTATTTTACTAAGAGAACCTTATAAAAAAATAAATAAGAACTTTATAAAAATAAACATGTCTGTAGCACCACTTACATTAGCCAAGATGTGGAAACAACTTAAATGTCCATTGATAGATGAATGATGAAAAAATGTGAGATGCACACACATATGCACACACACAAAGATACACAGTGGAATATTATTTGGCCTTAAAAAAGAGATCTGCTCTACAACACCGTGCCTATAGGACACTTCATTGTACACTGAAAAATCTATTAAAAGGGTAGCTCTGACATTGTTATTTCCACAATAAAATAAATAAATGAATATAAAAATACACCTTTTTATTAAAAGAGAATTTCCTTTAAAATATGTATGATATTAAAACATATGCCATTAAACTTGAAAACTATTTTTTTTTCTTTTCAATCTGTGTGTGTACACACACACACAAATGATTTGCCTTTAACAACATGTTACAGGTACCCATTTTAATACATAGCACATATTCCTACATGTTCTTGCAGCCTGCACAAAGAATATAATTTATATAATGAGGTAATCTAATGGGAAGTAGGTTGCTTTTCAGCTTAAATGTATATTCCTTGGAGCTGACATCAGACTCAACCTCTAAGTAGTTTCTGACACTTGACATTTGATAGCAGAACGTGCTATCAGTTTTTTAAAGGTCTTATCTACAACAGGTGCTCTTACAACCCTTTTGATACTATTTTATAGTTTAATATTTTTTGGATGTATGTAGAACACATTTCTCTATCCTTCCCCTCACTGTTAACACGGACTAATACTTCCTTTTAAAACATCTTTTTTCTCTTCTCTGTATCTCTGCCTACCCTAGTCTCACCACAAAAACTATAGTAATAAAAACAAGTTTTTTAAATCTATCAACCAAAATGGCTCCTTTCCCAAAACTCAAAAAAAAAAAAAAAAATTTCACAGTGTGGATAGCCTAGCTATTTTCTCTCTCTGCCATGCAGCCAAGGACTAAATCTGACAGATTTCTCAGAAAAGTCTTTGCTTGTCGGTATCATGGTAATGATTCTAGAACAGTTAGGCTAAACGCCTCAGACTTTTCTTTTCCATTTTATGAACTGCTGTAGACATTGAGATTTTCCACGTCCTCCCAGCCACTATGCTTACTTACCTCTGTTGGCAGTACTGGCTGTTTTAGTCATCGTCATCGGGAAAGGCTTTGACAATAACGTGCTTAGAGCACCCTCTGGTGGTGACAGTGGGAATTGCCGGTCTCCACAGACGCACGCTGACGTGCAGCCCAGCCGGGCTCCCCGGGACGGACCGCACGCATGCCCACAACAGGACAGAGACCGGCCGTCTCGAAGGCGTCCCCGCCGCCCTGCCGCTTATTTTAGTCATTCCTCTGTGGAAGTTCTTAACACAGGACGGCACCGTCCCGCCATGGGACTTGCTTTCTGCTCTTTCCACCACAGGTGTAAATCTAGAATTGAAAAGTAAAAAGACCTGACAAGTCTGCTTTTAGAAAGGCAAAGTCTCACATGATACCTCTTTGCAAATTTCCACAGAGATAAGCAAATTATGAATACATTGTTTGGTTTTATGTGTCACGAAAATTTAAGAAGTTTCATAAAAGCTGTTCGAATGTGACCATCTGAGGCTCAGAAGCTGTAAAGTGACATTTTTTTTCACCTGACGACTGTGGCTTTCTGTGCTTTGCCTCACAACTGCAAATACCACAGAGATTTTTTGTTGTTGTTGTTTTTTCCAGTAGTAAATTAGAGAAATCAGTAAACAATGACAGGGCAGGTGACCTCTGAAATGGTGCTGTTTTCCTGTCATTC
This sequence comes from Microcebus murinus, assembly GCF_040939455.1. NCBI lineage: Eukaryota > Metazoa > Chordata > Mammalia > Primates > Cheirogaleidae > Microcebus > Microcebus murinus. Next base: position 96,006,467 of record NC_134110.1, on the reverse strand, counting down.
ACTAGATAGTCATGTGGCTTGATCAATAAAGTAAAAAGAAAAAAACACAACGATGTTATCTCTTCAGTCTCTCCTCCCCCACCCCACCTCAGGGTTAGGGAAAAGCACTTTGAGGTCATTGAGTGGCTTTAGGGAAGGAGATCTCATAACTTTCTAGCAAGTAAAAAGTGGAAAGTACAAATCAACACCTGCTTACTTGTTATTACTAGGTGAGAATGAATTAAATTAGGTATCTTTAACAAGTTTTGCTGTATTACCTTTATTGTTATTATTTAAATAACCATAAATAATATTTATAAAAGCCATTATATATTTAATCCGACATTGTCTAACATACATTATTATGTGTGCTTCAGAAAAATTGTCCCTCAAGGTTGTAGAGAAATTGCTGTACAAATGTAAAAGCAAAGTAATGGAAGAGGTTTGTCTCGAAATACACTAGTGTGAAAATATTAGGAGACCTTATTGTATTAATTTCTAGTGGAATGAAATTAAGCTTGTTTTCAGTATCATTTGTCATAATTTATTATTAGGCTTGATATTAATCATAATACAAATTATAATGGCAGTGGTTACACTGTCTAATCAGCTAACTTTTTCCCAGTTTATATCGTGTAATATTTGTGATCCTCCAGTCTAAATAGGTGTTTTAAGGATGTAGAAATGAAATCACATGATTACTACCCTCAAGGAGGTCTGTCACTATGTAGCTATTGAAGGAGCTCAGGAAATTTCACCCCAAAATATGACTCCTTGATATAAACAGAATTAAAGGCCATTCAAGATCCAAAAGCACTGTAAAGTGCTTTCCTTCTATCTGCGTAAACTGCACTGACCAATCAAAAGATCAAAAGAATAATTGACTCCCCCTCCTCTCCTTGTTATCTCGGTATATTGCAGGAAAAAATGATCAAGAATGCAACCAGACCTGGCCCAAATCATTTTAAACATAATACCTGCCTCTCAGGTTAATTTACAAGTCAATCTGTTTCCCCCATCAATTCCTCCTCCCTATAAATAAAGTGTTCCAAAATGACACTTTATTGCCCCTAAACAAAATTACCTCTACTCTTCATATCCCCCTTCCCCTCTAAAAGGCATCTATACAAATATCTGGACCCCCATTCGGATGCTGAGTAATCACTCTGTGATTTTCCCCATGCTTATGGTAAATAAAGCTTTCTCTTAGTAATATGCCTTAACTATGAGTTGATCTTTCAGTGAACTTTTGGGGGAAAGGGGAAGTTTCCCCTCACCCCCACACTATATCATAACTACTTATAAGGTCTAGGGCTACACACACCATAACCACAAAGTGTTAAAAGGAGCAGAAAAGGCAATCTTTATAGAATAGGATCTCCTCAGAAGCACAGACAAGCTTCTCACAGACTTTTTATTTGGTATGAAGACATTTCTAATTGAGAACTTCATGTATTCATACGTATTCTCCCTCACACTTTACGAATAAAACAGTACCTTTGGTACCAGTGGACATCAAATTTCAATTTGCATAAGGGTAACTAAAGAAATGGTAAACATGCAGTCATCATCCCAATTCCTGAGCATCTGACTCAGTAGGTCTACATTTTAATGGTGATTTTCAAGGTGATTTTGATATGGGTTCTTGGCAGAGGCTTTGAGAAATATCACTTAGACATTAATATTATTCAATGTCCTTCAAATATTTTACCCATTCAAGATTGCTGAAGTGACGTGATAAGAGTTCAGTGAAGGCGCATTCAATACTCTATAAAGATGCTGCCCTCACTCCAAGTGACACTCATGCACTAGGACACTTGGGCACAACTGTGCTAACTTTTTACCAGGGCTGATGCAGAATTCTAAGATAAGTTTAAAAGAGCAGAATTTATACGCCTTAAGGTATCATTTGCCCACAAACCATTCTCTGAGAAGAAGCAGACATATTTAATATAAGATTTAGAAGAGACAGACATAGATATTTTCACTTCTTTGTGTTGCAAATTTTGCGTGCTGTCTTATCATTGTATCAAAGAAAGTTGTCAGGTTTACATGACATTGATTTGTTCGAAATAAACTCATGCTGCTTATATCTCAATTCATGTGAATGTAGAATTCTGAATAGACTATAAAAACAAATTTCTAGAGTTAATGAACTAAAAAATTACCATTAATTGAAGCACAAGCATTTATTTCAATTAAAGAATGTCACAATATTTACTTTACATCTCATAACTACTACCATAAATCTAATCAATGGCATAATTTATACTGAAGAGCAATTTGAATAATTTAATACACTGTATTTAATGCTGGTCATTAGATGTAATTGCAAATTTATACTATTATAAATGCAATATGTGCTGTACTATTCTTTATTCTGTTTATCTCCTGTCATATTACTTGTTATTACTTACTATTTATAAACAAAATGTAGAAAACTATCCCTTTTTTACCAAATAGCTTCAGGGAAATATTAACCAGTTTAAGTCTCCTGGGCAAAATCCATTTTTCATAAATAAACTCATAAAAACAATACACTTTATAAATATTTAACATGTAATTACTTGGGATTAAACTCAATTATCTATATTCCAATTTCTCTTTTTGTGCCAACCAGCTTTATTACAGTGTTGTTCAATTTCTACAGAAGAAATGTAAAAAGCTGATGTATGATCACAAGTCTATGATTTACCTAACACTTCCTATTTCAAATACTTCCTTCTTCGGGTGATGAAGGTTAACATCATCGTGAGTCATGATGAGCGTGTGTATCCTTATGCGATAGGGTGAGAATGGCATTCATCACGATGACTTTCTTCCCCAAACCACAAGCCCAGTCAAAGCACAACAAAAACATCAGGCAACTCCCAACTGAGGGACATTCTATGAAACATCAGCATTCCTCAAAACTTTCACGGTTACTAAAAACAAGGAAAGTCTATCTATCTCTCAACTGAAGACTCTTCCAGAAGAGAACTGGTTATACATAAAATAATGAATGGTTTGGTTGGAAGGAATTATTGTGCAAGTAATTCTGTAGGGTTAAATGATCCCAAAGAGTCACCACAAAATATATATATATAGAGAGAGATATATAGATATAGATATAGATATATGGCTATATGAGTCTAAAGCACAGCTATTTTCTGTTTCATTAATAAAGAAAATTTAGATATATAGCTGCTTCTGTATGATTTCATAAAACATTTACAAAATGCCTACTGTATGCAGGATACTTTACTAGGTAAAGTACTAGATACTTTCCTAGTATCTAGTGACTTCCCAACTGTCAGTGCCTTCATTGTGGGGTGTGGCCTACAAATATTTCAACAGCTCTCAAGCATTAACGTCATCATGCAGTCACAGAATGACCCAGAAGTTGGAGTTGTTAGAGATCAATTTTAAAGACTTATGATAACTATCTTCAAAGAGACATAAGGTAATATGTTTGTAAAGAATGAAAAGATAGGAAATCTTAGGACAGAAATAGAAACTATGAAGAAGAACCCAATGCAAGTTTTACAACTAAAAATACAGTACCAGAACTAGAAAATTTACTGAACAAGGTAAATAGCAGAATGAAAACAATTAAAAATGATAAAATCTGAAGACGTGAGAGAAAAAAAATGTGTTTTTTAATGAAGAGAGCCTTAGAACATGTGTAACAATTTCAAAAGGCTCAACACAGAAGTAAATGAAGTCCCAGATGGAGAGGAATAAGATAACGGAGGATAAGATAATTGAAGAAATAATGGCAGAATCATCTCAAATTTGGTAGAAGATCTACATTTACAGGTTTACAGATTCAACAGCCACAACAGTCTGAAGACAGGCTAAATTTGAAGAAATGAGTGTCTGAGCACATCATAATCAAACTGGTAAAAAATAAAGGTAAAAATTTAATTATGAAAATAACCAGAGAACAATGATACATTACAGAAGAATGGTGATTTGGAAAACTACATACTTCCTGTGAGAAAGTGTGAAGGCTAAAAGACTGTGGAACATCTGTAAAGTGCTGAACAAAAAAAGATTATAAAAAAAGCTATCAATTCATAAGTGTATATTCAATGACAATAACCTTAAAAAATGAAGCTACATTTAAGACATATTCATAAAAAGAAAAATAAAGAGAATTTCCACCTCCAATCTTACACTACAAAATAAGCTAAAGGAATTCTTTCAGATGAAGGGAAATGATAGTAGGGGAAATCCGGATCTTTAGGAATTGAAAAGAGAATTGGGCATGATAGGAATGTCTAAGTATACATAAAAGACTGTTTCTTTTTATCTAAAATTTGTAATACTGTTTGAAGCATAATTATAACATTGTCATAAGAAATTTATAATATAACACTTATGAAAATTATAACATGAAGTATAACAGATATAAATGAGCATATATGTTGCAAGTTTCTTACATTTTACAAGTGGTGAAATATTAAAATATGAAAAATTAAAAATGTATATTTTAATTTTAGAACAATCATTAAAATGTAATGCTGCAAAGTAAAACTAAAAAGTCAATAGATGAATTAAAATGGAATTCCAAAATATATCCAACTATTCACAAAGAAGGCAAGAAGATTAAAGCAAAGGAACAAAACTCAAGAGGAATGAACTGAAAACAATTGTGATCATATCAATAATTACATTAAATGTCAATGGAATAAATATTCCAATTAAAAGAAAGAGATTATCAGAATAGATACAAAGCAAGAGCAAATGAGGTGGGGTGGGAATTAATATCCACCCTTACACTACATTATATACAAATGTTTTTTTAAAAATTGATCATAGACCTAAATGTAAAATCTAAAACTATGAAATTCTTACATTTCAATAAAACAACCCAATAAAATTATTACCAAAATATTTGAACAAATGCTTCACAAAAGAATATGTACAGGTAGCCAAAAGGCATGAAAACAGGCTCAACATCATCAGTCAGCAGGTAAATGCTAATTAAAACTATGATATATCACCAAATACAGTTCAAAGGGCTAAAAGTTAAAAGACTAACAGTACCAAATAGTGGCACAAATATGGAGCAATTCAACTCATACACCGGAAGGAATGTAAAAATGATACAAACTCTTTGGAAAACTGTTTGGCATTATTTTTAAAAGTTAAAAATAATATTCCATACCACCTAGCCATTTGTCTTTTAAATATTTACCCAAGAGAAATGAAAGCCTACGTTTATACAAAGACTTATACATCATTGTTGATGGCAGTTTTATTAACAATAGCCTCAAACAACCCAAATATCTATCTATTGGGAAACAACCCAAATATCTATCAATAGCTGAATGGATAAAAAACCTGTGGTACTTACTCAGTGATCATTATTCTAAGTAAAATAAGAAAAAATGTAAAATATCATATTGTGATTCTATTTACATAAAATGTAAACTAACATGATGATAGAAAACAGATCTGTAGTTGCCTGGGTCAGGGTGGTTGGAAAGACAGACTGCAAAGGAGCCTAGATAACATACTAGGGTGATGCTCTATAGCTTCTTCACTATGGGTTTTAAGGTCTATGCAGCTGCCAAAGTTTGTCTCATTTTACACTTAAATGGATGTAGTTTATTTCATGTAATCATTTCTCAAGAGAGTTGACAAGAGAAAGACTCAATAAAAATGTTGGCAGACAAATTATAGAAGTTTCCTAGGAAGTAGAAAAAAAGACAAAGAGATGAACAATTAGAAGGAAAAGGGGTAAGAAAAACAGAAGATGGGTCCAGGAACTTTAGCATCTGACTCTAGAAATTTCAGAAAGACAGATTATGGGAAACTGGGGAAGTCGTTATCCAGAACATCTCTCAACATGAAAGACAAAGATGTCTAGCAGAAAGGGTCCACCAAGGCCTAGCACAAGGGATGAAAAGAAACTCACACCAAATCATATCACCATGAAATTTCAAAACACAAGGCTTAAGAAAAAGATCTTCTCAGCTTCCAAAGAAAGAGAAAAAAAAGTCACGTAAAAAAGATCAGAATGGCATTAGACTTCTCAAAAGCAACACTGGAGGCTGCAAAACATGGAACATTGTCTTCAAGCTTCTTTTTCGGATATAATTATTTTTTACCGAAAATTTGGCATACAGCCCAAAGTACTGATCAGATTCCAAGGTATAATACAGATGTTTTCAGATAAGCAAGACTTAAGCATTATACTTTTCATAAAGCCTTTCTCAGGACAGTCCTGGAGAATATGCTCCTTCAAAAAGTAGAAGTAAACCAAGAGAAAGAGAAATGTGGCATGCAGGAAGCAGGAGTTAATGTAGTGACAGGGTCAAAGGAAAGTCTCGGATGACCAGCAAAGAGGCAGTCAGATCCGATGAGAGTATAGCAGAAGGTTTCTGAAGATTCTTCTTGAAGAAGATGACAATAATAAAGTTCTTGTTGAGTAAAGGTTGGGTTTTGGATAACTTATGAAGAATTTGAGGTTGAATTAGTGGTAAGTACATAGAAACTTAAGCAAATAAAACAAAAGGCAACCATTCTCTCCTTGAGGTAAAAGGACTGCACAGGAAGAGATAGTAATATTGATACAGTAGCAGACTCAATTGCTATTACCATTGACATATTTGAAGCATTGGAAACAGTGAACATTGAAATAACTGAAATGACAATATAACAGTATTGGGAGTATGAGAAGATACTTGCTGGGTGGTGGCAAGTTGTATTAACAGAAAGCTAAATCCTTATCAATTAAATGGGTAATTAATCCTTATTAATTATTTTTTAATTTAATTAAGTTTTAAGCATCAACACACAGACAGACATAGAGGTAAATACCAAATGAAAGTAAAGTGGCAGTGACCTCAGAAATGGAGGAGAAATGATGTAGGAGGCTAGTATTACTAGATGCTTATGTAACTCTTTTAGTAGTAACAAACAAAAAATAAAAGTGATTAATCTATAAAAAAATTATAAAGTTTCTGAACCATAACTTGTAAGCTTTTGAATATTTCCTTACCCTAATTTTTAAAGCGAAGATAATTATTTTATTTAACATTTTTAAAACATGCAGGTGAAAATATTAATATGTTGTCATTATATATGCATAGCTGGTACAAGTAAATGAAGTTATTGAGATTTGTTACTATGGCTGCCTTTCTTAAAGGGAGATATTTGGTGGTAAAAGATAAATGACAGAAGTTGAAAGATTTAATTGAAATACTTTCAGCTCCTCTTATTACTTTCTCACCATTTTTAGATAGTATTAAAAATGCAAGTAATAATTTATCTGTATATACACAATTGACCTATTCATTCTTATACTGTCTTGTATGTTATGTTCCCTAATATATATAGATGATATAAACAAATGGTCAACAACGCTTTGAAACAAAAAACAAGGAGAGTCTGAGAACATGTCTCAAGAGGAGGCTTGGGAGACTTGGTGCCTAAATATAATGTGATCAAAAGTTCTCCAAAAGGGAATTTGGAGGAAGGAAACTATTCTCTTTATCCTGGGAAAAAATTACAAACTGTGGAGATTCAGCTGTAAAAGGAAGAAGGTATATTTCAGAGAACAAAGGAAGGGTTCTGAGTGAAAGTTCCCGCCCAGATTCCCAATCAGGTCCACTTATGCAAATGAAGGAGTCAAACCCTCTTAGTTCGGATTGATACAGCTGAGCCCTGATTGGCCAAGGCAGGTGAGCTCTGGTTGGTTGGTTCATGTGTGCTCTAAAAGTCGAAAAGTTGAGTAGAGGTGTGGGCTTTTGGGGATCTCAGAGTACCTGTGCCACCCCTAGTCAGCAAATGGCTGCTTGGCTCTATTTTTTACGTTAATTTATTTTATTTTAATTTATATTTCAATAGATGTAGAGTTATAACTTTTTCTTACATGAATGAATTGTAAAGTGATGAGGCCTGTATTTTAGTGTATCTATCACCAAATACTATACATTGCACACAATAAGTAGTTTGACTTCCCTCACTCCCACCCCACCACTTCTGAATCGCCAATGTCGAATGTACCAGTCTGTGTGTCCCTGAGTACCCATAGCTTTGCTTCCACTTATAAATGGGAAGCAAACCAAAACCTACAGTTGGTTTTCTGTTCCACTTGGCTCTATTTTAAATTTAGGGCCAGTTAGCTACTCAGGATCTATCTTGAAGAAATGGCTCTTTCAGGTTCACATTTGTACACAGTAACTTGATATCCTGAATAGAATCCCAGAACAAAAAAGGATGCTGGGAAAAATTAATAAAATATGAATTAAGTGTAGACTTTCATTAATAATAATGTAGCATCAAAATTGGTTCATTCATTGTGACAAATGTACCATAGTAATATAAAATGTTAACAATAGGAGAAACTGGGTGAAGGGTGTATAGGAACTCTCTGTACTACCTTTGCAACTTTTCTGTAAATTGAACACTATTCTGAAATAAAGGCTGGGCATGGTGGCTCACGCCTGTAATTCCAGTACTTTGGAAAGGCAAGCTGGAAAGTTCACTCCAGGCTAGGAGCTCAAGACCAGCCTGGGCACCATAGTAAGAGCCTATCTCTACAAAAAATTTTAAAAATTAGCCAGGCACAGTGACACACACCTGCAGCCCTAGCTACCCAGGAAGCTGAGGCAGAAAGATCACTTGAGCTCAGGAGTTCGCGGTTACAGTGAGCTATGATCTTGCCACTGCACTCCAGCTTGGGCAACAGAGTGAGACCTGTCCCTAAAAATAATAATAATAGTATAATAAAGTAAAATAAAAAGATTATTTCAAGTTGAGGAAAGAAAAACAATATGAAAAGAGAATCTGGGAGAAAATATTTACAACATAATAGACAAATGATTAGAAATCAGAATGTAGCTTACAGATTGATTAGAAGAAAACAAAAATAGAAAACTGGGGAAAGCACCAGAACAAGTTTAAACATATACAAATATCCAATAAACATGAAATTATGTTAAGCTTTAGTAGTGGTCAAAGAAACACAATTAAAATGACTCCTTTTTATTCATCATGTTGGCAAATGTAAATTGACTACATTGAGGTCAAAATTAGAGAAACTGTATTGTCATGCACTGCTGGTAGAGTTGTGAATTATTAAATATTACAGCCTCTTCAGAAAGCAATTTGAAAGCATATGTTAAAATCATAAATGCTTACACCCTTATATCCAGAAATTCAAAATATCATTATTTACCCTTGATGTGCAGTGGCCAGAAAGCAGGTACAAGGACATTCACTGCCGCATTGTTTGTAGTGGCAAAAAATTTAAAGCTATCCACATATCCATAAACAGAGCAAATGTTACACAATTAAATATATGGTAGTATATGTATACTACATATTTATGATATATGGACTATTATAGCTTAAAATTATCATAGTTCATTATAGTTTTAGAAACGAAGCAGATCCACATGAGCTAACATGGACAGATCTCCAAGATTTTGCTGAGAAAAAAAGTAAGCTATAGAATGATAAGTTTATCATGACATTTAAAAAATAAAGAGAAAAATGCTAACATATTTATAGGTTTTTATCTGGGAACCCAGAAATATATGTAAATCCATAGAAAATAATCTGGAAGATGCACACCACCTTGATAGCATGGGTAAATCTTGGGGTGGAGGTGGGACAAGCATTCTTGTCCAAGAGGCCCCTAGCTGGAGTGTGCTGATAAAGCTTAGCAACCGCTCTCCCTTTGTTGTATATGCTGATTTCTGGGAAGTAAATACACCCACTGTGGATGATTTCATGGCTCATAAAATTCCTAAACTTTTAACAGCTGTCTCTTCAAGCCAGCACAAGAAGATTCCAGCACCTCACTGACTCTAGTCTTACCTCTGTTTTTTAAACTTGTGTAGTTAAAAATTACTTTTAAATAAAAAAAATACTGTGAATGATTCTGGGATACTTCAGAGGCATAAATTTCCTGAATTCCTATTAAAACCTCTAATTGCCACAAAGTGCTCCTGATGTCACTTAAAATGTCCATGTCAGCAATTGCAGTTCCAGGATGCTGAATGGTAGATACTGTCTTTCTGACCACAAGTATAGATGAACACAAAATAATTTTAAATAAATGCTTATTGGCACTTGTCATCCTTGGTTTCCTGATCCAGCTGAATGAAGGGTGAGATAATTAAAACTGCTGCTTGCATTAGTTTTCTATTCCTACTGCAACAAATTGCCACAAACTTAGTGGCTTAAAACAATGAAAATGTATTATCTTACAGTTCTATAATTTACAGGTCTGAAATGGGTCTCACTGGGCTAAAACCAAGGTGCCGGCTGGGCTGTATTCCTTTCTGGAAGCACAAGGGCAGAAGCTACTATCTTACCTCTTCCAGCTGCTAAATACCACCCACATTTCTTGGTTGTGGTCCCTTCCTCCATCCTTAAAGTGGAGAGGGGCCGGCAGGGGCGGCAAATGGAGCACGTGGCCTTTTGCATCTCTGCTGTGCAGACTTGAACTAGGATTGGTCAGTGGAGTTGTTGAACCAACAAACTGTTGAAACCTGTTCACCCCCTGTTTATTAATATTCTCTAACACAATAGAGGGAAGAAATATTTTGTTCAAATGTAAGTACCAAAGGCAATACAAAGACATTAACAATGGACTCTGCAAAGGTAAAAATTATACAACAAAAGCTATAACAACATGAAATGAGAAATTAGTGTTGTATTTATGAAAGAACAAAGGGAACAGGATATAATTGGATATTTTCAAATGTTTTCAGTATCAATATGATGAATGCAACATTGATTTGTATAGATAATAGGTAGGATACAGTAAGCTCAATCAAGTAAGAAGAAAAAAGGGACTAACATTATTCCTTCCACATAGAGAAAGAATAGGGCCCTTTAAAAATACTAAATTGTGTTATTATTAATAGTTTACTGATATATAGACCATAATAAAATCCAAGCTTATTGATGCATATCTTTTATATCTAATTTAGTCCTATAATGGTTTGGTTAAAGTGCTTGTAGAGTTTCAGGTTTGTTAGTTATTGAATCTGCAGTGAGGATCAGATCACAAACCCAGGAATAGGTCTCACCCTGGCATCTGGGTTCCTATCATTCAATCCAGCAATCCTACTACTGGGTATCTACTCAAAGGAAAAGAAGTCATTTTATAAAAAAGACACAAGCACTCAAATATTTATTGCAGCATAATTCACAATGGCAAAGATACAGAATCAACCTAAGTACCATCAGCTGATGAGTGAATAAAGAAAATATGGCATCTATATACATCCTGGAGTACTACTCAGCCATAAAAAAAAGAATGAAATAATGTCTTATGCAGCAACTTGAATGGGATCAGATACCATTATCCTAAGTGAAGTATCTCAGGAATGGAAAAACAAATACCATATGTTCCCACTTATAAGTAGGAGCTAAATGAGGGGTATATATGGTCATAAAGTGGTGTAATGGACATTGAAAACTAAGAAGGGGGAGGTTGAGAGGTGAGTGAAGGATAAAAATCTACCTATCAATTACAATGTGTATTTTCCTGGTAATGGATACACTGAAAGCCCTGACTTCAGCATCATACAATTCATTCATGTAATAAAAACACTTTTACTCCCTAAATATATTGAAATTTAAAAGAAAAAGAAATAAGAGTGAGAAGAAAAAAAGAATTAATATGACTTACCGCCCTTTGGCTTTATCTTTTTATTGGAATGAATATTGAATTGAAAAAGGCACAGTTACCAGCAGCTCTTAGAAAAGATATGAGTTCAATGCTTAATGATTAATAAATTTAAATATTTCAAAGTACTTCTAAAACTTATTTCTTTTATCTATAGCATTCTATTGTGTCAAGTGGGCAGTTATTGTAGAGATTATTTAGAGGACCATATATATCACCATGAGCAAAATCTCTCTGATATGATAAGACACCATCAATATAATCAGGACCAATTACAGGGTAAATCTGTATGGCTGTGCTTTTCCAAAAGTATTATTACTGTCCCATTAATTTCACTCCCAATTATCTTCTCAAGTAGCAGGAACAAATAGAAATCATGTATAGAATTTTTTTAAAAAAGACATAGCTTTAAAACTCAAGCATATAGGTATATTTATTAAATAATTAAGATTCTAAAAGTCATGTGACTCCAAATGTTAAGTCTAGAATTTTTTTTAAAATGTTTGCAGTATATAACAAGTAGCTTAAAAGAGAAACTGGAACATTAATTAATTAGTTTTAATCAAATATGCAAAAAAGGAATATGAATATCTGGTCCTAAGTTAGCTTCCCCAAATTAGGGGATTTAATAATATGAATAAATATAATAAGACAGATCTACATATACATTACTCAATAGTACAATGGAATCTCATTAATTTGTAGCTCACCAATCAACTCAGACAGATTTTACAGTATTTTGTAGTTTATATAGACATAAAGCTATTCAATGTGCAACAAGGTCAGAAATAACCCAGCATACCAGGAAACAAGATCCTATGAGCAAGGATCAGGAGAAATATTAGAACACAGAAATAAATATGCAAGAACACTAGATGGTGAAATTATCAGACAACAGACCATGGAACAACTATTATTATTATAATGAGGGAAAAAAAACAATTTTAAAATTATGAGTAGTTGCATGGAAAGTATTAAAGAGTGACATAGATGATTTGAATATCCAAATGGAAGTTATAAAACTGAAAATTACTATAATTAAATTAAGAACTCATTAGAAAGGTTTAGCAGATTACACCTAGCTGAAGAGCAAATTAGTAAACCAGAAGATAGGTTAGAAGAAATTAGATGAACAAATCATGGAGAACGAAAAAGACAGAAAATATGACAAAAAAAATTATAGGACATATAACATACACAGTGAAAAGGTCTATCATATGTTTAATTGGAAACCCAGGAGAGAAGAAAGAGAATGAAACAGAAGCAATATTAGAATAAGCCATGACTAAACATTTTCCAGAAATGATGAAGGATATCAATCCATATGTTTGTGAAACTTAATGAATACCAAGTAGAAAAATATAAAAAGAGATACATACCTAGACTTATTATAGTGGAACTGCAGAAAATCAAAAACAAATGTACAACTTTAAAAAGAATCCAGAAAACAAAGTATAGGTTTACTTTAAATGAGACATTTAAATGATACATCCAAAGAAACAAAGAATGACTCTCAGCTTTTTGTTGATCTGAAAAAGTCTTTAGTTTGCTATTATTTTTGAAAAATAGTTTGCTGAGTACAGCATTTTAGCACTGGTTCTCAACGGGGAAATGTCCCCATCAGGGGGCACAGCAATGGTGTCACTGAAATTTCTACCTTGCCATTCAGGACTCCTTATGCCACTGAACCAATATATTAAATCAAACAAACGAACAAACAAAATCTTAGTGTACTGGCTGGAATGATTGGAAATTGGATTGCTGTTATAAAATGGAGGCGAAGAGGACACTAGAACCCAGGCAATTCGTGAGAATGCCCTTTAGCATGTCCATGTCCAAAAGTGGAAGTTATTTAAAAATTACAACAAAAAGCTGAATGAGTGAGCTCTCAGACCATTCAGAAATGAATGGTTGTGTTACTTTCCTAGGTAAAGAATCTAGAGAAACTAAGGTTCTGACCAAAATTGAGAAAAATGTAAAGGATAAGCAGCTGGACAAGGAAGACGTAGGTATTAACTACAACCTTGTGATCAATTACAGAAATGAATTATCTTTGTTATGTGTGCATATGTTTGATTGTATACTCTGGCTACTTTCTTCTTCTCATTTTATTTAATATACTAATAATTAAAAGTTAACTTTAAATTATGGGGTTTAGGTAACAAAATATTTGATGAGTCTGTGGCTAGATTTGAGGAGGAATTAACATGCTCAACAATGAATACAATGACTATTGGGACAGTTTTGTTCCTTTGAGGGAAAGGGTGAGAACTTTTACTTGTTAGATAGGTGTGTCTTATTAGGCGCAAATGTAGAGTTGATTTCTTGCTGTCTGTACAGAAGCTCAACCCTGTTTAGAAGAGTGCATTGAGAAGCTGAGTATATACAGGGGGACTGTGCCAGTTATCAATTTATTGCCTCTCAGTTCCAAATTCACACTTCGGTGTCTGCTGTGCACAAATGGATCTTGGCCTTTTAACTATTTTTCCCTCTGCCAGATGGCTATAATGTTGTCAATACAGGGGCCTGGAAAGACACTGCAGGAGGAAGATTTCTGTCCTGATTCTGGTGTGCTCACTTGGCAGGATCACGCAGCACGTGGGGCTTCTCAGCGCCAAGCTCCTGCAGGACACAGCGGACAGCAACACTCCATGCCAGCAGCCCACCCGGGCACCACCACCTCCTCAGGTGGTTTTGTAGCAGAGCGCCTTCAGCAAAACACCTCCCCGGAACAGCTTTCTCCACACCCTAGAGTATGAATTTTAGCAAGTTCCAGAGGGCACATTTTCCAGTAGATTCTACTGGCACCACAGTGACTTCTCTGCCATCAGTGAGCCATGGCTGTGCCCTCTCCAATGAGGTCTCTTGCTCTATCTCAGCCCTAGGGGTAGTGACTGTTCCTTCCAATTGCCCTTCCTGTATTCTTTAGAGATCTCATGACCTTTTGCTAGCCAATTCTCCCATTACAGTTAATAATTCTTTATATTAAACTTTCCTGTTCAAACTACTGTGGGGTTTCTCTCTTCTAATTGGACCATGACTGAAATTTTATGTTTTTCTTCATTTTAACTTTCCTTGGGGTTTGTTGGTTTTCTTATATTTTAAAATACTTTTTCTGTACCATCCACTCTTTCTCCTCTTATTCTGAAACTCTAATGAAACATATATTAAACTGCTTAATATTATACCATAGGTCAGAGAAATTTTGTATATTTTTTCAGTCTTTTTTTTCTCTCTGTACTTCATTTGGAATCACTTCTATTGTTTTGTCTTCAAGTTCATTGCTTTTTTCATCTGCAGTATCTAATCTGCTGCTAATCTATTTTTCTTTGGGGATGCTTTATTTTTTTATCTCTCAATGTTTTATTTGGTTCTTCATCAGGACTAGCATTTCTCTCCTCCTCATGTTCATGTTTTCTTTTACACCCTTAAGCATATTTAATTGTTGTTTTAAGATCCTTGTCTTCTAATTCTTTCATCTCTGTCATTTCTGGTTCTTTTGTAATGATTGGCTTTTACCCTGGTTGTCTAGCATATTTTCCTGCTTATTTGCAAGCAGAGTTCTTTTTTACCACTTATTGGCCATTTCAAGTCATTGAGTATTAAATTTCATTTTCCTTTCATGAGAATTCAACTTTGTTATGGAATTTTTACTAGCATATCATATTGACCCTTTCAAGGCTTGCTGTTAAGCTTTATGAGAGTGGGTCTGACTTCATTCTAAGGGCTAATTTAGTCCTGCAGCTACCCCTCACAGCACAATATTTCTTCACTCAGGCTGGTGAGAATGTGAACTATGCCCAGTCCTATCTGAATTCTGGGAATTGTTTAGTGCACTGCTTTTTGGCAGCTCTTCTCCTGGCTTATGAAGGTTTACCTCCTGCATTGCAGATTAGTATTAGCCAAAGGCTCAAAGGGGACCATCTGCAGATCTCTACAGCTCTCTGTATGTCCCTTCTCTATGGTACTCTGCCCATAAATTGTGACTAGTTTCTGCCTCCCCAAACTACAAACTCTACTCAAGTCTACTCAAGTCATTAAACCACTGACTCCATTTGGGTTCTCCCTGCCTGTGCAGCAGCCTGAAAACCACCTCTTGACAGTTAACTGAAGCTACTATAAGGCCTGCCCCATTTTTTCCCCTTCTCTCAGGGACCACAGTCCAGTTTTCTAGGTTTTACTGAAGGAAAGCAATTCCCAAAGCATGTCACCCTTCATGGGCAGAAGTGGAAGTCTTCCAATGACTCTTTTTTACTGTCATCCTAGTAATTAATAGTGCAAATACACTCTATGTTTAAACATAATTAAACAGCATACACTAACAGGTATTTATTTCCAAGATTAATAGCCACAAATGATTATTTTCATCTTAGCAAAGCATCTCTAAAAGAGATATTAGCAGTACTCTATTATTTGTGCAAATGTATTCTTTGGATTTAGTATGTCTGATTTTCTTTTGAAATAGCCTCTAAGGATTTTTCTTCATTTACCTGAACACTGCCTTTCTAAATAGCATAAATTTTTATGTCTGAAACTTCCATCAGTACATTTGCTGCTTGTTGGAGTTCTGAAAGTAAAAGAAGATGAAAGAAAGGAAACTGACATTTGACTATTGTGAAATGTGAAGATGAACCTATAGATTTCATGTGTGTATAATAACAGATAATTTCACTGATAGGGATGGAGGGGCACTTGCCCAAGTTTCCAGAGCTAATGAGAGGCCATTGTGATTCTGATCACAAATTCAAACTCCTTCAAGCCACTGCACTGTCTATACTGACAGCCCTGCTCATTGCAATGACATTTAGCACTTACAGCGTATATAGATAAGCGAAGTATTTATTTTCATTGCTTCAGCTGCTTCACTGACTGATGACCAACCTTCAAAGGCACACAATGGAGAGAGCACTGAACTCAGAGCAGCTGACATGCACTGAAATATCACTTTGCCACTGGTAAGGTCTGTGTAGCCTCATGCAAATCTCAGTTTCCTTTTCATACATCATGTATAAACAGAGTGGTGAGATTTAAAAGTTTTGTATATGTAAAAATACAAATACTTTGTCTATTTGTGTCTGCAGGATTTTAATCTGATCGAATTCTTGGACGAAAACTGTGTCATCCAAGTCTTCCTCCTCCCTACCCTGTCACTTTTGCTATCACCCCTTTTGGCTTCTTCAAACATTTGCTTAATTACCTGACTACCATCATAAAATACTTGATGATGAGGTCTGACACACGATGGAATGGATGTGCATTCTGTGCAGCAGGCTGCCTGCCGCCCCCACTTAGAAAATCATGAGGAAATCTTACCTGCATGTCTGCATGGATGGTCAGGGGTTAAAGATTAGCAATCTCTGCTTCCAAATGACAATACATTACTTGTCACTTCCTGAATCTAAGTCATTCATATCAGCCTGATAGTTGGCATTTTAAAGAATGAATCTTTCTCTGTGATTTTTTTCATCAGATTTATTTTTGCTATTTCTGAAGAAAGTGTCACAGGAAAGCAATATGTATATACATCCTCTGAGTAACCATTGTGGTTAAGGCATTTGTGGAACGGGATGTTGGCTCTGAATAGACCCATGGGGGGAGGGGCAGATAGAAGGGTGGGGGTAACTGAGGGGAAAGATGGAGAAAGAAACTTTGAAACCTTAGCAAAACAAACACCATCCATGCTATTATTTATAATAAAAAAAGAAAATTTTAGCATCAATATAACCATACCAGAGAAGAAATTCTAAGGTTTTAACATTGTATCATAATCTTTCCTAGAGTACAAAATTTTAAAATTCTGTTAACATATATGTGGAAAAGTTCTGGCACAGAGACAAAGATGTATATATATTATGACATCTTGGGATGGAGGCAATCTAAATGACCATCAAGTAGGGAATAAACAAAACATAGCCATAAAATAAAAATTGTATTACATGAATAGATAACAAAAAAATGGAGTGTAAAAAGCAAGATCAAATGATACTTATATAATAATAAATGAGTGAGTAAAAACATGCAAAGCAATCATATGTAGTGACATGCATGCATTTAGATGAACTGGAAAGCTGCATGCTATTTACAGGGATTGCCTCTGAAACATGGGTTGGGGGTGCAACTGGTAATGGTGGTTAAAGGGAACTTTAGATTTTTGTTATGTTTCATATCTTTAATAAGTAGGTTAACCAAATATGACAATTTTTGTATAGTTGTTAACTCTTGGTGGTTAGAAAATAGGTGTTCTTAATTTTATTGTTATTATCTTAACTTTCTATAAATTTTAAATTTACAAAATGTAGAATTCAAAATAAAGATGAAATAAAAACATGTTCACGGACTGAGAGCTTAGCATCAACTTTCAGCAGGTTGTTTGGAGTGGTGACAGAGAGAGGGTATAGGGATCATGATTGGATTAGAATTGAGAAAATGTGCCTTTATATGATCTACCTCTCAAGCTGTGGCCAGGAGGATTCAGCGTGTTAGGTACCCTGGAACTTGTGCAGGTGAGGCTGTTGTACATCCAGATATATGCATAACAAAACTGGAATACTGAGTTATACACTGTGAACCCCCAAGGCAAACCTTAGCTGAGGGGATAAAGAAACATTTAAAAAAGATATTTCTGTAGCATGGGATGGCCGTGTTTATACAATTTATATATCTGAACAGGACTATGAAGTTAGCGAAGCAATCGCTAACTTTATTTTTTCAGTCTTTTTTTAGTATTATAACTAATGGAGACTTTGGGCACAGAAAAAATGAGAAGAGAAACTAAGAACTTAGAAGGAGGTCAAAATAATCAGAGCAAAATAAATAGAGAAAAATTCTTTAAAAAAATATTAATAGCTCTTTAGAGATCTCTTTTTGAAGTTTTAAAAAATCCAATAAATCACACAATATTATTTGTACATGTATCACTTGTTGATTGATAAATAATTACAAAAACAGACATATTTCAAAATGAGTTTCATTTTATTATTCAAGATTATCTTTATATATTTGAAAAATAGTAGCATGCAAGGTAAATATACAAGGCATTATTTATTTGGCTTTTAGGCAATATTTGAGGCATCTCAATCTCAAAATTGGAAGTACCTCAGGGTTCTGTGGACCCTCTTATAATAATTTGTGGACTCTCATCCCCTTCCCATCGGGTTACAGCAAAGACAGAACTTTTGGCTTTGGATGTAAGATGACTAGAAATTGAAAAACAATAACACTACAGAAATTTTTCGCATAAGATCAGGAGAGGCTTCAGTAGACCTAGAAATAGATAAAGCCTATTTTCCAAATGCTAATTGGCAGAGCCAGGACTCAAATTAATCTGTTTGATTCCAAAGTTTGTACTCATTACACTGAACATACCATATTGCTTTTTGAACACTGCATTTTCTCCACAATGCTAGAATTAGTAAAACACTGTTAAAGCCAAACTCAACACAAGCTCCAAATTGAAGACATAAACCTTAAATAAATCAGTTGATGTATTACATTGGTAGAGAGTTATTTTTTTATTATTCCAAGCAAGATCAATTCTGGTAGTATGAGGGTAATCAAATAAACCTAGTACATTTAATGTGGCATTCTAGCAGTGTGGGTGGAGCAATGTTGAATGGGCAATATGCGTATCTGTCTTACTGCCTCTGCATTGGTGGATGTCTCATTCATGTATCCTGAAACCATCTGTCAATCTGCTTTTCCCATTATGCCGAATTTATTTCTATTTTTTAACTACTCCTACTCAATAATTCACCTAGTTTTCATGCCTACCTTCTATGAATTGTTTTTATTTCTTAATAACATTAAATTGACTCACATTTTTAGAATCGTGTTCAATTTAAGATACCCAATATTTTTACAGCTCCCATCATTTTGAAGAATGTATATCCAGGAAGGGAGAAATACAGAAATAGAAAACCAAGAAAGAGTAGTTTCCCTACAGTTTTAGGGATTTCCTTCTCACTCTTGGTCTTCTTCAATTCTTGCCAACTATACAGTTCCTTAAGGTCCTGAAGATACAAACCCTTTGGATACAGTCATAACTTTGAATGCATACGTCTTACTGGGAAGATCATTTATGTTTGTATATGTATATATGTATGTATTGTATTTGTTCTTGCTCCCTTTACTCTGTATTATTCTATTTTCTCAAAACATAACATAAAATTGGAGATCCTATTCATATTCAAATATGCACAGTTTAAAATGTGCAATGCAATAAATTATGATGCTCATTGGTTTTATTTTCCTAGGGACAAGTGAACCAATGGAACTGGGCTGAGTTAAATATATGTGGACATGATCACTGTATCAGAAGAAAAAATTATATATATATATATATACACATATATATGTATATATCAGTTGATATATTACACTGGTAGAAGGTTGTTTATCATTATTCCAAAAAAGATCCTTCCTGATTGTATGAAGACAAGCAAATATATAAATTTGGCAAAATGGAAAGACACACATATATATATATACATATATACACAAGTGCACACACATACACATACATACACATTTGTATATATATAAATTTTATGAAAAGAAAGATTGGGACAGTTCTCAATCAAATATACACACATGTAATTGAAGAAAGAAATCAAATAATCTGGTTCATAACCTACCAGTGTTCCCTACCAGGAATGTAAGCTGCTAAGCAAATAAATTGAAATTCTTATTCATATTTCCAGGACAATAAATGCTGACCCAAAATCCACTTGGAGTATATTTCTGCATATGGTGTTGTATTTATATTGAAATGTAAGCAGCATGGGAGCAGAAGCCAATCCACCATATTCACAGCTGTATCTCCAGCACCTTGAACAGTGCCTGATACACAGAGGCACTCGTAGATATTTGTTGAATGAATACTGGGGTTTATGGGGGGTTATTCCTTGCCTATTAGTAATAACTATAAACATAATTCACTTGGAATATTGATGCTTTAGAGAAGATAGCCAAGATTCATCTTAAAAACTGATAACCTCCCTAGAGTATAAGTGACCTTAAGCACAGTATTCACTCTCACATTCCTCAACTCAAGGTCAGTGGGACCATTCCCAGTCCCTCACCTGTGCTCAACAATGCAAACCACAGGTACTGTGTCTATTTCACTTTCACCCTTTTATCTCAATCAACCATTGCAACAAATCTTCAAGATAAAAGCCATTATTATTCCAACTTTATCAATGAGAACCCAAAATGTTATTGCCAGGGCTCAAACTAGTCTAACTATCAATCTACCAGACTTCAAGCTATACAAGGCTATAGTAACCAAAATAGCATGGAACTGGCACAAGAACAGAGACCTAGACCAATGGAATAGGACTGAGAAACCAGATATAAAACCATGCTCATATAGCCATCTAATCTTTGACAAAGCAGAAAAAACATACACTTGGGAAAAGAATCCCTATTCAGTAAATGGTACTAGAAAAATTGGATAGCCACATGTAGGAGACTGAAACAAGATCTACACCTTTAACAAATATCAACTGACGGTGGATAACAGACTTAAACCTAAGGCATGAAACTATAAGAATTCTAGAAGAAAATGTTGGAAAAATTCTTACAGAAATTAGCCTAGGGAACGAATTTATGAAGACAACTCCAAAGGCAATTACAACAACACCAAAAATAAATAAATGGGACCTGATCAAATTAAAAAGCTCCTGCGGAGCCAAGGAAACTATCGCGAGAGCAAACAGACAACCTACAGAATGGGAGAAAATATTCACATGCTACACATCTGATAAACAGCTGACAACTAAAAACTATATAGAACTCAGGAAAATCAGCAAGAAAAAAATCAAACTCCATTAAAAAGTGGGCAAAGGACATAAACAGAAACTTTTCAAAAGAAAGCAGACAAATGGCCAACAAACATATGAAAAATTGTTCAACAGCTGTAATCATCAAGAAAATACAAATCAAAACCACTATGAGATATCACTTAAGTCCAGTGAGATTGACTTTTATCGAAAAGTCCAAAAAGAACAAATGTTAGGGTGGATGCAGAGAGATAGAAACACTCATACATTGCTCATTGCTGATGGTACTGCAAATTAGTATAACCTCTATGGAAAGTAATATGGAGATACTTCAAAGAACTAAAAGTAGAACTACCATTTGATCCAGCAATCCCACTACTAAAGCAAAGAAAAAAAAAGATATTTATAAAAAAGACGTCTGCACTTGAATGTATTTAGCAGCAAAATTCACAATTGCAAAGATATGGAAACAACCCACATGGCCATCAATACATAAGTGGGTTAATAAAATGTGGTATATGTGTACCATGGAGTACTATAGCCACAAAAAAACAATGGTGAACTACCTATTGTATTATCCTGGATGGAGCTGGAGTGCATTCTTCAAAGTGAATTATCACAAGAATGGAAAAACAAGCACGTGTAATCACCATTAAATTGCTACTGATTATCAACATTTATGTGCACATATGGGAAGTAACATCCATAGGGTGTTGGGTAGATGGGAGGGGGAGTGTAGATGGTGCTCACTGCACCATAATGGGTGCAGTGAGCGTATCTGGGGGATGGACATGTTTGTAGCTCTGACATGGGCAGTGCAAAGGCAATACATGTAACCAAAGTGTTTGTAGCCCCATAATATTCTGATATTTTAAAAAATGAGGCCAGGCACAGTGGTTCATGCCTGTAATCCTCGCACTCTGGGAGGCTGAGGCGGGTAGATTGCTCAAGGTTAGGAGTTTGAGACCAGCCTGAGCAAGAGCGAGACCTTGTCTCTACTAAAAATAGAAAGAAATTAATTAGCCAACTAAAAATATATAGAAAAAATTAGCCTGACATGGTGGCACATGCCTGTAGTCCCAGCTACCAGGAGGCTGAGGCAGAAGGATTGCTTGAGCCCAGGACTTTGAGGTTGCTGTGAGCTAGGCAGACGCATGGCACTCTAGCCTGGGCAACAGAGTGAGACTCTGTCTCAAAAGAAAAAATGCAACAAAAAACATAAAAGAGAAAAAGGCTTGATTCCATACAATTGAAATATTCAGTGCTAGATCCAGGTAAGTTTAGATGTGGTGACTCAAAGCATGTTATCGGAGCTCTCTTGTGGGCTTCCTTTTCTGTGGGTGGAAACTTACTTTTAGGAAAACTCATACCTGGAAACTCTAAGTTAATACCATCTTCACAGCTTGTAATCCTGGAAAACAGCCCAATAGCTCCTCATTCCAGTAAGCTTCAGCAAAATTCACAGATTTGCCCAGTTGGGGCCATGTGTCAATCCCAAACTAATCAATATGGTCATTAGGGTTGAATATTTTAATTGTTTTGCCTCACTCATATTATGAAGGAGGTATGTTATGGTTTGAATAGCCTTTCCAAAATTCATATTGAAATTTAACTGCCATTGTGATGATATTAGAGGTGGGACTTTTAATAGGTGATTAGGCCATAAAATCTTCACCCTCATGAATGGATTAATGTTTTTTCTTGGGAGTACATTAGTTATCTCCAAAGTGGGCTTGTCACTAATATAAAAGCCAGTTTGGACCCCTCTCTGGCTCTCATGTTCTTTTGCTCTTCTGCCTTCTGCCATAGGATGACACAGCACAAAGGCCCTCACTGGATGCTGACACCTTGATTCTGGACTTCCCAGCCTCCAGAACTGTGAGAAATACATTTCTCCTCTTTACAAATTACCCAGATTGTGGCATTCTGTTATAGCAACACAACACAGACTAAGACAAGGTAAGATATTGACAACCTTGTTAGATAGGGGAGATGTTGTTCCTAAAAGAAAATTACTGGGCAGACTAAATATGATAGATGTGCACAACACCAGCACTCTTAAAAACTAAGTTTCATATGCAAAATTCCATAGCCAGCAGGAGGCTGAGCACGTGAGTGCAAAGCACATAAATATTTGCTGGCTAAATGAAGTTCAGCTTGTGTTCTAAACCCCAAAACCCATGTCCTTTACACTACATGTGTAGTCTTTCCATTTCTTTAGCAAAATGCTGAATTACCCCAAAATTCTCAAAATGAATAGGAATTACCATGTGGACTGACATAAAAATTAAAACATAAAAAAGGTAATTCTTGCAAGAACAATGTTCTATGATACTGCCCTATTGTCAGATATTTTCTATTAGTCTTGGCTGTAAGAATTTGGTAATTGATCCTGCTAATTCTTTGAAAATGAAGCACTTTCAGTGCACTCAGCCCAACAACATCAGAGGCAGGTTAGCTCAATAAAAATGATGGAATATACTCCCTTCAGAGATGAGGAACAGGACCATTATGCTGCCACTATTTCTATCTGGGTCTTTCATCTATTGTGTTTCATCTCCTCTCCTTTTCTCGGGTTCTATCTTATAAGGACTCTTGAATTAGTGAGAAAATGAGTGGCTCGTGTATATAAAAATTTTCAATCTGTTTTATCTTTTAAAAATCAAAGTGATTTTTACTTTCCTTTCAATGTGAAAAAGAAAGAGACAAATCTGAAAAGTATCAAGCACAGATGAAGACATTTGCATTTATGCTCCGACATAAGGCATTTTTCTAATGTCAACAAACGAAGAGCTTTATTTTAAATGTTGCCAGGTTCTCCTCAGCACCATTATTCCATCCCACTCCACTACAAAAAGAAAAGAAGGACAGATTTTTTTTTAATAATGTAGGATTCCTGGGGGAAAGACTGAGGCATTCTTCAGTCTTTCCTCTGGCTATGAGGGAAGGGTGTCACTTTCATTAACATTAATGGGAGTGCTTGACACTGAGAGAACAGACTCCATATTTTTAAATGCTTGAGTGAAGATTCACACAAAGCTGAAAAAAGCATTTTTGTTTTATGCAGCTAAGCCCACTATTGCAGTACTAGGATTATGAATCACAGTAGGCTGTCCTTTTAAGACAGTTCATCCATCCAGTCATTTCAGAATGCTCGTGCGGAAAAAGATGTCATGGCAAGCATGCAATGCACCAGGCATGGTTTATCACTCCAACGTGAACGCTGAAGGCTTTCAGGCAACCCTCTTGTTACAACCTTTATTGTAAAAAGACTAAGCTAATTGAAAAACTACTTGGGTCTCTATCTTTTCTCTTGTAGCTTCAAAGTAAAAGACAAATAACAGTATTGCTTTTATGTTTACAAAGGCTTAAGAAAACCTACTGAAACATGTGGACATAACAAACTAATCCTGCTTTTTTATTTTTATTTTAACATATGTAACAGAGTGACACTTGTTTTTATGTTCACTTCCAAATAACAAAAAATATGACTTCATAATTTTAAGTAAAATAATTATGAAGTAGGAAGAAATATTAATGGCTTTTTAAAGATCCAGTGAATCATATAAAACTAGTCTTTCAAAGTTACGTTTGAGTTGCTAAAGATATGAAGAGAAGAAATGACTGAAATTAATTCTGAAGACAAATCCCCTTCAAAATGAGAAATAGTGCACTGGTCCACATTAAATGAAAAATCACTCGTGTGGCATGAAGCAGATAGAATAGACAGATTTTTTTAAAATAAAAGAATACAAATGTTCAAAAGGAGTGCTGTTTAAAACAAAAGGAAAAAGAACATTTGAGGACTGAGTCTACGAGGCAGAAGGGGGGCGGGGCCGGAGCACTAGGCGGGGTTGCCAGCTCTCCTCGGGCTTGTCTGAGTCTCTCCAGAGTGAGCATCCCTCAGACCAGGGTCAGGCTCCTGTTTCCCAGCATCTTGGTACCTTGCTGCTCAACCAGCTGCTGCTGCAGGCTCATCCCCGGCAGCAGGGGAACACCCAGCACCTACCTCCCCGCCTTTGCGTGTAGACACCCATCTCCGAAGCCCTTTCAGAGTTGTCTCATACTGCACAGATAAGCCTTTGTGGGTCTGGAGAAAATGGCCACCCACAGGGTAGTAGGATGCTCAGGGAGAGCAGAGGAGGGCAGGGCTGTGCTAGAGCTGACCCACACGTCCTCTTAGAGAACACTTAGAAACTAGAAACGAGGCCAGAAGCTAATAGGACAACCACATATCCGTTAATCTTTATCAAGAAGACACTCCCATCCTGAGTGTGTGACCCCAAACAACTGTGTTGTCAACAAGTTGAAAAAGAGGGTGATATGGCTTTAGGATAATATTAAAGGCCATAAAACTGCTGGGTATTTTCCAGATTGCAAATACTTTTATCATGAAATTGTGGATTCTGTGATGACTGCTGAGAAAAGATGGGAAAATGTACACACACACACGTCATATTTTATATTTTTCAAAAAATAAGTAAATTTGTGTTTAGTTGTTCCTGGGGTTTTTTTGTGCCTGGTAATAAGCTCAGAATCTTTTATCTCATTAGGAAATCTGCTGGACAGCAAAGGTATACGGGGAAACAATACGCTGTGGAAACTCTCTAAGAGATCAGAAACACAGTCCTTACTTACCCTTGAGGTCCTTAAACACTATCTGGGAGAATCAGACGTAGACACAGAGCATTTTAAGAACAATTTACAAGCAAAATATTTAAAGATAGAAAGATATGTTCTACTTCTTGGAGCCTGCAGAGAAATGTAAAAAAAAATTGCAAATAACTCCCCACCCCCCAAAAGTAAGCTGAGGACGAGAAGCTCATTCATATCTAACTTATGTATTTGTTAGAAGAATGACTTACAAGGAGGAAAGCCTCAGGTGTGGGGAGGGAGCCTCAGACACCAGCTCTGAGGCCTGCAGGTGGAGCAGGCACCTGTCCTACGTTGTCTCTTTGTCCATTTTGCCTGTTAGCCCTGATATCTTTCCACCTGCCCACACTTCTGGGAGAGAGGATTCCGCCCCCAGTTTTTCTCCATTCCAGTCCACCATGAATAATGTGTGGGGCTAATCTCCAGAAAACATCAATCCCATGTTCAAAACTCTTCCAGGCCTTGTTGCTGCCTTTATTTGAGGTCACATGCCTGTGTCTTATTTATCCTCTACTATCTCCAGTGTCTATTACAGGATCTGCTATTTGAGTGCTCAATAAATCAACTTGTAAAACAGATCCATCGTCTCCTATAAATAGGCAAAGTTCTGATTTCATAATCTAGTTCTCAAAGTATTCAGTCTGATTTCTTCATCCTGCCTTTTACTGTACTGTAACCTCTTTCCACTCTCTTCTATATATTTAGACTTGGCTAAAATGGTCCATTCATCAGCTCGGTAGCAGGTCTCCTCTTTCCCCTTTCTCACCTTTCCTCTTGCTAGTCTACACAATGGAGCCCTTCTCCTCACCTGCCCCTCCAACTTTCCTCACCAACTTTCAAGTCACATGTCACCTCCATGGAACCCTTCCTTGATCACCTCAGAATATTCTTTTTTCTTCTTTGAACCTATACTTTTTGCCATCCACAGGGATTTTAAAAAATACTCTGATTATAATTAGGTGTGTTTAGGGTAAGGATTGCATTTTCCTTAGCACCAGCACAGTAATTACACACAGTAAGAATTCAGTAAGCATTTGTTGAATAAATGCATTGCATCCTGTCCCCCTCACTGCCAAGGAAGAAATGTCAAAATGTTAGCAATCATATTTAACTGACAGCAATAGAAGAGGAAGAAAAGAAACAAGTCACACAGGGGAGCTTAATGACTGCACTTGACTTTGCCCACCTTTCTCCCACCAAGCACAGCCGTCCTCCATCTGCCCTTCCTCCCGCCCAAAACTCCTGCACTGGTGGAGACAGACAAAACAAAATCTGCACCAGGATATGCATCATATTGAAGACAACGACAAAGTGCATGGCAAGTGCTAGGTAAAATCATCCTAGTGGGCTTTTCTGATCCCAAGCAACATGCAAATACAATTTTATTCTATTTTCTGTTTCAAAGTGAGTTAGTTCACTCTCATACCAGGAATCAACTCAGTAAGCGACAATGCTTACTCTCTCTCATCTAGGGATCCCTGTTAGTGACACTATTCTTCAGAAACCTCCACATCTCTATAAAAGAACAATGCATCACGCGGATTCATAAAGATACTTCCTTCAGCCGGGCGCGGTGGCTCACGCCTGTAATCCTAGCTCTCTGGGAGGCCGAGGCGGGCGGATTGCTCAAGGTCAGGAGTTCAAAACCAGCCTGAGCAAGAGCGAGACCCCGTCTCTACTATAAATAGAAAGAAACTAATTGGCCAACTGATATATATATATAAAAAAAAAAAAAAAAGATACTTCCTTCAGCGATAGTTTCAATTATTATACGAGGACATTTGTCAAGTATTTCTGATAGGTTGAAATAGAAAGGTATATAATAACATATTGCTACAAAAAAAAAAAAATTTCACTATCCTGACTGGAGCGTGGGTGTGGAAATAAATGGGACGATGTCCACTGAGAAAACCCATCAATGGTGACTAAATTGGAGCTTTGTGGTATAAATTTATAATGGAATATAAAATAAGGCAGTGGTTGAATAGGGTGGGATTAATTAGGAATGTGTGGGAATAGAATTAAAGGGACTACTGTTAGGTCACATTTACTTTCTGGATCAGCTCCCACAAACTGACATCCTTTCCAAGAAAGGACTTGTCCATTGTGTAAGTAAATGAGAGTTTTAGTCCCTGAGTGACCCTCAAGTCTCCTTGTAACTTAATTCTGTACTCACTGTGCTGCTACCAAAAAAAAAACAAACAAAAAAACTGCCCATTTCCTAATTATGCAGTTAAATCATTCAGTAATTGTTGGGTTTTTTTTTAAAGACAGTCAAAGAACCTTGTTTAAAATCCAGTTTAAACAAAGCCATTAAAATTTTAATGTCCTAGAACTACATCAAATTTAGTAGACTACAGTTCAAGTGAATCAAAGGAACATCTATTTATCTGCGGTAGATTCTCTCACTAGCTTAAGTAGCTTTGAAATGATTCCAAACACTAACATCGTTTGCTAAGTGAATGATGGATGTTTTGCTATAATGAGAATTTGGAGAGTATTCTCTCCTCCCTTTGAGAATGTGACATCTTCTTAGACACCATATGTGACAACTTGGAGTGAACTTCCTCCTCTGTTCAGGAACACTACTTCAGACCTTATCAGATCCCACATGTGAGTTATTGACCTTTAATCTTTAATTAGACTTTACTTTCCACAGAGACCTGCTTCCATCCTAGTCAAGCAACCAGGCTTTAATAATTTTGGAACTCACTCTGTGTTAATGTACCTCATCTATTGAGTGTGTTTCCTGTGAGGTCTATTCACATTATTCCCCCCTCTTTAAGCATTGTGAACCTAAGGAAAGAGGTTCTCTTTGTATGGCAATAAACCATGTAATTAATGAAATCATACTTTGATCATCTCCTCACTTTAGTCATACAGAACAAGAATTTTGGAAAGTTCTGTTAGTGTTGTATGTTTGCTTGATGACTGAAGGGCAACTAAAAATCCACCCCTGTGTTTAAGAGGCTTTTTGCACACACCAACAGAAGCAAATAGTCCGTGCATTGCCTTGGTTTGCCTTCGCAGCTCTGTTATTGTGAAACAGTGTATCAAGGCAAATGGGCAATTGAGAAGCTTATCCTCATTTACCCATCTGTCCCTAAGATATGCCTCATTGCACAGTAGGCGATGGATAAGCCACAGAGGAGGTCAAATGCTGACTCTCCACTGAAAGCAAAAGCAACGAGTGTTGCTATTTGGTGAACATAGGAAATCCTCAATAGCAACAAGTCCACTTACACTCACCATGTTTTCAATTCTTTCTTATCTAAGTGTCTCCTGGAAACTAAATATTCTTTCTATTCCTATTAAAGATAAGAAAATCTAGGAATTCTTTTTTTATTTTTCCAAATTTATTTTTTACATATTTCAGATTATTACAGGGGGTACAAATGTTTTGGTTACATTAATTACTTTTGTACAGTTGGAATCAAAGTTATAAGTCTTTCCATTACGTAGATAGTGTTCATTGTACCCATTAGGTGTGAATTTACCCGTCCTCTCTTCCCCCCTCCTACCTGCTTGATTTCCGCTGAATTTTATGACCATATATACACATGTGTTGATCATTTAGTTCCACATTAATAGTGAGTACATGTGGTGTTTGTTTTTCCATTCTTGTGATACTTCACTTAGGGGAATGGTCTCCAGTTCCATCCAGGTTGTTACAAAAGGTATTTGTACACAATTTTTTTATGGCTGAGTAGTACTGCATTATATACATATACCACATTTTATTAATCCACTCATGTATTGACGAACACTTGGGTTGTTTCCACATCTTTGCAATTGTGAATTGTGCTGATATAAACATTCAAGTGCAGATTTCTTTTTTGATAATTTTTTTTCCTTGGGTAAACACCCAGTAGTGGAATTGCTGGATCAAATGGTTGGTCTACTTTTAGTTCTTTGAGGTATCTCCATACCACTTTCCATGGAAGTTCAACTAGTTTATAATACCTCCAAAAGTAAATACGTATTCCTTTCTCTCTGCATCCATGCCAACATCTGTTATTTTGGGACTTTTTGATAAAGGCCTTTCTCATTGGAGTTACATGGTATCTCATTGTGGTTTTGATTTGCATTTCCCTGATGAGTAGAGATGCTGAGCATTTTTTCATATGTTTATTGGCCATTAGTCTATCTTCTTTTGAAAAGTTTCTGTTCATGTCCTTTGCCCATGTTTTGATAGGGTTGTTTGATTTTTACTTGCTGATTTTGTTGAGTTCTTGGTAGAATCTAGTTATTAGCCCTTTATCAGATGTATAGCATGCAAATATTTTCTCCCATTCTATAGGTTGTCTGTTCACTCTGTTGATTGTTTCCTTGACTATGCAGAAGCTTTTTAATTTAATCAACCCCCAATTATTTATTTTTGTTGGTGCTGTGATTGCATTTAGGGTCTTCAAAATTCTTTGCCTAGGCCAATGTCTATAAGAGTTTTTCCAAACTCTTCTTCTAGAATTCTTATAGCTTCATGCCTTAGGTTTAAGTCTGTTATCCATTAGGAATTAATTTTTGTAAATTAATTTTGTGAGTAATTTTGAAACAAGTACACATCCTGTTTCAGTCTTCTACATAGGGCCATTCAATTTTCCTAGCACCATTTATTGAAAGATTCTTTTCCCCATTGTATGTTTTTGTCTGATTTGTCAAAGATTAGATGACAAGATGAGGATGGTTTTATATCTGGGTTCTCAGTCCTGTTCCATTGGTTTATGTCTCTGTTCTTGTGCCAGTACCACGCTGTTTGGTTATGATAACTTTGTACTATAGCTTGAAGTCTGGTAAAGTGATGCTTTTCAATTTTTTCTTTTCGCTTAAGCATACTTTGGCTATTTCGGATCTTTTCTGGTTCCATACAAAGTGTAGAATTATTTTTTCTAGATGTGGAAAAATGATGTTAGTATTTTAGTGGGGATTGCATTGAATTTGTAAATCACTTTGGATAGTGGGGACACTTTGATTCTGCCCACCCATGAGCATGATATGTTTTCCATTCATTTACATACTCTGTGATTTCCTTCCTCAGTGTTTCATAGTTCTCCTGTAGAGGTCCTTCCCCTCCTTGGTTAAATATATTTCTAGGTATTTTATTTTCTTCATTGCTATTGCGAAATGTATTGAGTCATTGATTTGATTCTAAGCTTGACTGTTAGTATATAAGAATGCTACTGATTTGTGTATATTGATTTGTAACCTGAGATTTTGCTGAATTTATTTTTATCAATTCCAGGAGTTTCTTCACAGAATCTTTGGCATTTTCTAGATATAAGGTTATATTGTCAGCAAACAATGATAGTTTGACTTCTTCTTTCTTCATTTGGATACCCTTGATTTCCTTCTCTGCCTGATTGCTCTGGCTAGGAATCCTAGCACTATGTTAAACAGAAATGCTGACAGTGGGCAACCTTGTCTGGTTCCAGTTTTAAGCAGGAATGCTTTCAATTTTTCCCCATTCAGTATGATGTTGGCTGTTGGTTTGTCATATACGGCTTTTATAATATTGAGGGATGTTCTAAACCCCTCCCTGCTTCAGATGGCCTGCCCCTACCTCCACCCCCACCCCATGTTGGTGAACTCCCACAGGTTTCCCTAACTTTAAAACTTGGTTAAGACTCTTTTTAGCTCTCTCCTCCCAGAGGGACTCTAGTTCCTTATACAAATAACATCAACTCTTCCCCAGCTTTTCATTACCAAAGGATAGGTAGTCTTTTGTTCTGCTGAGCTCTTTCTGCAAGCAATGAGTGCCTAGTTGCCTACATTTGCATCTTTCAGAGAAAGTCCCTCAGTGACTCTGAAGCACAGAGAGTTTTACCCTTGAATGACTATCTCTGCCTCATATGGAAGCAGCAGGTATAGTTAACTTTTAAAATTGTCTCATCAATAGATGATAACATACAAAATTACATATAATGAGTTGTATTTATTCCTCATGTCAAAATATGGTTTCACTCCCCTTCCATGAATTATTTCATCATCTTCCTTCAAGAATTCTGATATTCAAGCACCTATTCTAGGTTGACCCTTCCAAACAACACAGCTGCTTTTGGTGTCCAGTGTGTGGGAAGAAAAAAGGGTGAGAAGCACCTTAGGTGATTCCACCTCTGGAGTGACAATCCTCTCTTAGTACCGGGGCATATACTAATACAGGCATAAGCTGCAGAGAGCGATCCAGGGCTGACTGTGCAGAGGGCTCTCGGTGGAGCAGATAGGCCCTGGAACGGTTATCTTTGCAAACAGAAAAAGTGAGTGAGAAAGAAAAGCAGCAGGATGACATCCGTGTCAGTGAGACCTTGGACAGTCCTGCTCCAGCAGCCCCAGGCTCTTGGCCACTGGCGCATGGCAGCACCTCCTCATCCATGAACACACAGGCTTGCCACCCTTCATGAGGAGGGCACAGAACCACAAGGCCAGTCCTACCTATTCTCATGACAGAATTAATACAGGTCATATAGGATGAAGCAATGAAATCACCACACAGTTCTTCAGTCTTTATTATCTCAGTAACGTCAGGAGAGTTTTTCACATTTGCTATTTTACCATATTGCCATCACAAGTTCAAGAAACCCTCCTCTCGGTGATCTAAGGAATGCGAAGATATGACTGGATATCATCCCTGTCAGTCACCTTGGATATGAAATGAGACTTTGGAAGATAAAAGGGATCGAGGCCTTTTGTGCAGTGGAGCCTGGGGTGCTGAGAGGCGGAACACAGAAATACGTACACTGTCAAGTTTCCAGGAAGAGAGTGGAATGGAGTGGCCAGCTGAGCTCACCTAGAGAGCCACCCCACCAGCCCCTCAGTGTCTGCTGACCCCACAAGGGCACAGGATTTTGTCTGCCTCGTTCACCCCTATGTTACTATCACCTAGCACAGTGCTGGACCTTTAAATTGTGCTCAATAAACAGTTGTTGAATGAGTGCTTTTGAAAACTAGTAAGTATAACTATATGGTAAAAGAGCTTCTCTAATAGTTTAGATATTCCTATGAGTGATGGAGTAATAATAGTAAATACTTAGTCAGATATTCCTACCAGTACTAAAATAAAAACATACATCTTAAGAGTCACATCTTGAGGTAAAAGATGAAGAAACTGAGACCCAATGAGATGAAGCACATTCCCTGAGGTCACACGTCACCGGTAGGACTCAGAGCCAGGATTCAAATCGAGGAGTCTGGCTCTGATCTATGCCTTGAATCTCTACATTGCTCGCCCATCTGACTGTACGACATGATGTGACCGTATTATCTGGAGTTAGTCACAAAACTGTGCCCAGAGAACAGTATTACAAATACCACCCTGAATCATCTAAGGCACTAACCCGTCTTCCCCATTTCTCCGCTGGGGGCTGGCTGCACAGAAATCCTCTGCTCCCCTTGTGAAGTTTCCGCAGCTTCTTGATTTTCTGCACCCACGCCAGAAGCATTCTCTTGTTATACATACCACCTTCTGCTTAGAGGCACTTTTTGTCCTCCACTTGTTTGTGCTGAGGTGTCCCTTGCACATTTCAGCTGGAGGAGATGTGCCATAGTTTCCTGTTACTTATTTTCCTGCCTCACAAGGTGACGATGGAAACTGATGGTGTTGGGGAAAGTTGGTTTTGTCAACAGTATTGTGCAAGATACTTAATGAAGTCAAAATATAAACAACTTTCCCACTGAAGACTTTTTATTAAGAAAAAATAAAAAAATTAAAAATAAAAACAAAATATAAACAACTATTCTTTGACTACACACATATTTAACACATAATTCTTTCTGGTCAAAAAAAGAAAGATGTTTCCCTTGGCTAAATTAGAGGGAGGACAGAATTAAGAAATCCCAGATCTCAAATATGTCATCCTATCTGGCCAGTTTTTAAGAGGTGATTTAGAAAGAAGGAAAAAAAAACCTGTTTGTTAGCTCAAATACTGTCTACCTTCTTTGAACTAATTTCCATAATATAGTGGTTATGATAATAAAATGTATTTGATAAATACAAATGCATGCGATGATAAGAATAAGTAAAGCAGGCCTCTAAAGATAGTACTGAAAATATGAAAATATGTTCATAACAAAGATGTGCTTAAGTTAGCAATAATGGGCTTAATACTCTTCTCAGGGAGGCTCTGGGAGCAGAGGAATGCAAGGCTGGAGCCCAAGGCTCAGAACCGCATTGAGAAATAACCGGTGTAATCAATGTCCATACAATGTTTCAAATGCAGAGCTTTGGGTATGTACTAGCAGTGATAATGGCCTAACCTATGTGAGGTGTTCTGTTCCTTGGAGTTAACTGCTCACCTGCTACTTGTCTCTAACAACAAAGTGCCACTTAGGACGTTTTCTCACATGATGGTAAAAATCATTTCCTCATGCTCTAGAAGCATTAACTCCTTTTCCTAGGAAGACCAGTTTACCTATAAGAACTGTGTTCACATTTCCTTCCCGTGGACTCGGAAAACAAAACTCTGTAGAATGACAGACTTTTCTGACTTGGTCACTCCCTGTTTTTCCCAAATGGATTCATGTTTCAGAGCATGTGTAAGAGTGAGCTTGGCCCTCATGACTACTGAGCCTAAAAGTACAGGCAGTTCCCTTTCTGCAAAACCACCATTAAGACACTTCACTGGACTTGAGTGTGAATTTTTTTTGAATAGAGTTCCACACATATTACTTAACTATTTAGGACTACTTCATATGACGATAATTGCTATAGTGAGAGAGGAGAGGAAAAAGAAACCATGTATATTATAGAGTTTTTATATTAAGATTATTTCATTCAAATGAGATTTGTTTAAAAAGTATTTGCAAAGAAATTTATTTAATATGACTGAAATGTCAAGGGGTCAGTTTTCATCGCAGTCTTGTGCTATAATAATACTGTAAATTCCCTGTAAGCCATAAAGAAGTATCTTCATGTTATAAAAGATAAAACTTTTTCATGCAATACATAGACTTTGATCTGCATTTGTGAAAAAATCCCTTTGTACAAGATTCTAATATATTATTTTCACATGAAAATTCCTATTGAGGTTGACTGAATTCCAATATAATTTGAAAGCAATTAAATTTTATCAAAGGAATTCTACGGTCGAGTTGTTCTGAAAATGAATCAGATCCAAAGGGAGTAAAACAAGCAGGTCTGGGTCTTTGGAGCAGCTCTGAGAACTTTCTTGGGTGCTACTGACTCATTCCGACCACAGTGTTCTAGGGAGGAGTTAAGTATCACAGGCTCCACGAGTTTCAGAAATAGAAAAAAGTTTCTTCAAACTCAAGAGTATCATATCCAAATGGGCATTCCTGAGTAACCTGAAGTGTGAAGTCTCTAGCATGGTTCCTGGAGGCATAATCTAAATGTAACACAGCACAAGACTTCACACTTAAAGACTTCCGTGCTAAAATCTTCTGTGTTGTTTCTATGTTTGCTAAAAATGTTTGAAGGGTCCGTCACGTCTCACCACCTCACATCCTCAGTGAGTGCTGGGTAAGAGTTTTTATACAAAAGTACCACAGGAAACAACTGTACACAAAAGGAGGAAACAGAAAAAATGGGAAGGCCGTTTCCTTGTACATATCCTTAAGGCTCCATTACATCATTGGTGGATAACAACACCTCATCTTCTCCATAATACTCTACGCTTTGACCCAAGATTATAAAGTGTATTTAATTATTGGCTTTCTTTTCATTGTGTCAATATTTGCTACATTAATATATTTTAATAGATGTGGATAGTATTCTAAATAAAATGGGGTTTACACGAATGTCTATTTATACATGTGCCATCTTGGGGTTTTCTGTGAACTTAAAACCTAAAAATCATTAGTTAGCACATACTAATTAATCATTTTTAGTTAAATAATTTAGTTAACTAAATTTTTTAAACTAAATTTTAACTAAATTTAGTTAAATAATTAAAACGGATAAATAAAACAAAGAAATAAAATTTCAGGGTAATTAGCTCAATAAGTTAATGACTTACATTATGTCAACTTCATTTTCATTTTAGGAAACATTCCCTTTTAAACTTTAAGCCATCAAAAAGCATGAGCCTACCCTTAATCCTAATGATGATATCTGACACAATATTTTGAGAAATACACCTATTCAGATGAAAATTCCAAAAAACAACTGAGAGCCTAACATTTTGAGTAATGCATTACCTTAAATGATAGAG
This sequence comes from Microcebus murinus, assembly GCF_040939455.1. Taxonomy (NCBI): domain Eukaryota; kingdom Metazoa; phylum Chordata; class Mammalia; order Primates; family Cheirogaleidae; genus Microcebus; species Microcebus murinus. The sequence continues at coordinate 95,970,258 of NC_134110.1, read as the reverse complement.
AATGATATCCAGGATGGCAGCATGAGCACCTCCACAGACTTGCTCCCCAGTGAACAACCATAACTGGTGGAAATTATAAAATAAAATGTCTGAAAATTGTCCTAAGAGCATACAGCAATTGGAGAAATATTTATTCAAGAAAATCTACTAAATTTCAGTAAGAGCAGTGAGAGTATTTGATTTGAAATTTGAGCCACAAATCCTCTTCTTCCTTTCCCCTACCCCAGCCTAGGATGATTAAAACTCCACTCATTGGAGGATGTGACTAAGAAGATAGAGCACTCTCTTTCCTCAGCTCCCAGTCAAGGGACTCTAAAAAGGTTGCAGAAGCTGGGTACTGTGACCAAGAGGTCATGAGCCCCCTTCCTTTACCCAGCCTTCACTAATAGAGCAGAGCTTCTACACCAGGCACGGCAGGCTGAGAATACTGGGGCCTTGATCACCTCTACCCTGACTCACTCATAAGGTGGAGGTTTCATGCTGGGAGAGGAGAACCACAAAGACCAGAGGCAATAGCCCCCGCTTAGAGTCCCATTTGCAAAGATGAATGTCACTCCATCAGAAGCAAGCCACTATCCCTAACCACAGCACTGAAGCTGTGGCTCAAAGATTTTTTTCCAGGGCATGAGGCAGTCAATAAGAAGAAAGAACATCAAAGGTCTATCCAAAAGAACTGACTTTATTAGTAACAGAGTATTTGGAAAGTTGGAGCCTATGGGTGCTCTGGAAAACAATGGAAAATTTTATGGCAAGTAATTAAGAGGAGGCTATCAGCTGTATAAGGGCAACAAGTTAAATTGTAAGCCAGATAACTTATCATAGAGAACCAAAGAAAGTGACAACCAAGAAGAACCCTCCAGAGTTCAGAACAAACCTTAAAGACTGGCCTCAAAAATACCCCTACAAAAGGGCCCAAATATATTTGAGTCAAATGTGGAGGAATTTATGCCCCAAGGCATTGCCAAAAAGAGTAGAACAATCAGTCAGCAATTGGTGGAACCTAACAGCTAGGTGTAATACCAATGCAAACAAAAAGCTTAGCAGAGAAATCAAAGAAAGAGACAAAGAGAACCCTGTTAAATTACTGTCATCTCAGGGTGACTGCACACATGCCCAGGGCTGCGATCTCTGAGGAACCACATAATAGACTTCACACTACAGGAGCAATAGACTCAATTAAACTAGTGTATCCAAGTCATCAAACAAATAAACAAGCAAATAACAACAAAAAGCTCCAGATGGGTGGTGAGGGAACAGGTCAAAAATGAACACAGACACTCAGGGAAATATGGGACTCCATTAAGTGTATCAATATATGCATAATGAGAGTACCAGAAGGAGAGGAGCCAGAGAAAGAAATGGAAAAAATATTTAAAGAAATAATGGCTCAAAGATCACAAACTTGATTTATAAAAAGACATCTATGTACTTAAGAAAGTCAACAAACTCCAAGCAGTACAAACACAGATTCATACCCAGATATTATCATAGTACACATCCAGGGGACAAAAGAAAAATTTTAAAAGTAGTAAAAGAAAAATGATCTGCCATGAAGAAGAGAACCCCATTAAGTTTGATAGCTGACATCAGAAACAATGAGACCAGAAGACAATGGGATATAATATTCAAAAGGCTGACAGGAAAAAAAAACAAAACAAAACACAACTGTTGACCAAAAATTTTATAACTAGCAAAACTATCTTTCTAAAATAAAGGTGAAATAAAAACATTCCATATTAATAAATACTAAGAGTATTTGTTAGTAGTAGACTTGCCTTACAAAAATCACCAAAAAAAGATTTCCAGCCTGAAAGCAAATGACAAAATGACCCCAGACACTAATTTGAATCCACACCAAAAACCAGAGAGCACTAGTAAATGTAATTATGTAATTATAAAAGACAGTATAAATGTATATTTCTTCCTTCTCTTATTTAAAAGCAATTGTATAAAACTATATTATATAATTGTACTTTATGCCTAGAACAAATGTGAGATAATTGACAATGACAACACAGAGAATATAGGTGAGGACAAAGTATTGGACTAAGAAAATGACATCAGTTGGTAACTCAGATCCACAAGACAAAGTGAAAGTAGAAACAGTAAATAAGAAGGTTATTAGAAGAAATTTTATAAATATAATTTGTTCTCCTTTCTCTGCTCAGCTTCTTTAATATACTACATATACTAAATATACTATTTAATATACTACATATTTATACTAATATACTACATTTAATATACTACATATACTAAATATACTTCTTTAAGATACTTCTTTAATATACTACAATTATATAACATAAAAATTATAACAATATATTGTTGAGTTGATAGCAATGTATAGATGTAATATATATAATAATAATAGCACAAATATAAAAATAATAGCACAAAAGAAGGTTGGAATAGTCTATTGAGGAGTAACTGTAACTAAAGAAATCACTGCAATCAAGTTAGCATAAATATGAAGTAGATTCTGATAAATTAACGTGTGTATGATAAGCCCTACAGCTACCACTAAGAAGTTAAACTAACAAAACTGAAAACAAAAACATTGAAACAATTGAAATATTATACTAGAAAATATTCACTTAATGTAAAATAAAGCAATAGAGTAGGAATAGAGGAACAACAACAAAAAGACACAAGATGTGTTGAAAACCAAAGCAAAATGGCAGACATAAATCTAACTATGTCAACAATATTAAATGTGAATACATTAAATTATAAGGTGGAAAGACTTTCAGGCTGTATTGAAAAACAAGAGCCAACTATAAACTGTCTACAGGAGACACACTTTAGATTCAAAAAATATAAATAAGTTCAAAGTGAAAGGATGGAAAAAGATATATCATGCAAATAGCAACTATGAGGAAGCCAGAGTGGCTATAGTAAGTCAACACATGACAAAGTATATACTAAAGCAACAAATGTTACTAGAGATAAAGAGGGACATGTTATAATGATAAAAGGATAGTTCCATCAGAAAGATATAACAATTATAAACATATAGACACCTAACAAGAGTACCAAAATGCATGAAGAAAAAACTAATAGAATTGAAGAAAGATACAACTCAACAATAATAGTCAGACTTCAGTGCCTTACTTTCAATAATCAATGAAAATGGGCAGAAGATTAACAAGGAAAAGAAGACTTGAACAACACTGTAAGTCAAGGAGCCCTAACAGACATCTACAAAACACATCGCTCAACAAGGCACACAATACACATTCTTCTTAAGTGCACATGGAACATTCTTCAGGACAAACCATATGCTAGGCCATAAAGTGAGCCTCAATAAATTTAAAAAGATTGAGATTATATAGAGTATATCCTCTGACCACAATGAAGGGAAATCATAAATCAATAACAGATCTAGGAATTCATAATATGTGGGAATTAAACAAACTCCTAAGTTTGACATTGGGTCAAAAAAAGGGCATATTACAAAATATTTTGAGAGGAATAAAAATAAAAACATAGCATACCCAAACTTATGAGATACAGCTAAAGCAATGCTAAGAGAAAAAATTGTAACTGTAAATACTTTCATGAAAAAAGAAAATCTCAAGTCAATAACCTAACCTTTCACCTTAAGATACTAGAAAATGTACGAACTAAATACAAAGCAAGCAGAAGGTAGGAAATAATAAAGATTAGAACAAAGATTAATGAAATAGAGAATAGAAACACGATAGAGAAAAACCCACGAAAGCAAATTTTGGTTCTTTGGAAAGGTCAACAAAATTGGCAAGCCTTTAGCTATACTGATGAACAAAAAAGAGATGACTCAAATTATTTTAATTGGCAAAACTTCTGACAACAGTATTACTATGCACACCATCAGTACATTAACTACCAAATCAGAGGCCCTTACATGTTTATAAGCCATGGGAAAGACACCTCAGTTTATTGTTTTCTTAAATTGTGTTTTGTAAACAAAATCTACCCTAAATTTCAAGATCTATGAAATTTGTCATCAATCCCTTCCCACTATTTCTCTGGGAGGCTTCTTCCCCAATTTCAGGGTCCATCACATAGCTTTTACTTTCCTTTCCCATCTCACCATCAAAACAGGATAGATTTGAGATCAAGTTCTTTGCACTTTTGCTGAGTGACAAATCACCCTTTCAAATTCCTTCCTGCAAAAGCATAGTATAAACAGCATTCATATTCTGGGTCTGAGGTACCTAATTGTGGGATGAAAGGGTTTTCCATATTAAAGAATATTAAGGCTCCATACAATCTCACAATTTTAACTCAGACAATGTTTAGTAATTTGATTGCTTCAGTACACACACACACACACATTTTGAAAGGGTGGAATATGAAAAAAAAAAAAAAAAACTAGATTCCAACCCGAAAGCCATTTGAATTAAAGTTTGTTATATTTATTTTGTACATTTCAAGGAAAGATGGTAGGGGACTGCAGGAAGCATCAGAAGTTCAGTCCAAGAACAGTCCCTAGCTGCTCAGTACCAACCTGGTCAGGCGTGGAGAGGCTGGTACCCAGGCACTGTTTTATTCCAGGGCCCAAACACAGGGTCTACCAAAGGAGTGCCAGAAGCACCACATGACTAGTCTCTCATTCACAGAAAGCCTCCGATCTAGTCTTTGATGATAACCACAAATGAGGCTACACCTGCAGCCAATGTCTCGCATGTGAAGGGTAGCAGTGCTGGTCTGCATGATGCAAATGTTTATGTCATGGTTTTGAAATCATGCTTTGCCATTTCCTCATTGTTGAACACTAGAACTACAAAAAAATGTGCTTCAGAGGCTCTGCCTGATGCCGCCGCAGTGTGGCACAGAGCTCCTGGCTGCTCCCACTTTTCCTCACTTTGCCACAGCCCTACGCCTTTCTCTCCCTGTCCAAGACTCCATGAAGAACCTTCTCTGCTTCCATTTTCAGGGATATCTGGAGTGATTTTTATTTACATTTAATGCTTCCATTATAACAATCTCTACTCAACACATCTGAAACCTTTGAACACATACTTATTCCACCTATTTTCTATTTCTAACTTAGATATTTTGCATCACAAAATCCCTCCAAATTGGACTGTTATTGACATCATTACCTCTACAACAATTATAACAATAATATTTATTGTTTGCTTTAGTGCCAGGTACTCTACTACTTTATGTAAATTATCTCATTCTGTCACATCTAACTGTAATTAAATATACGTTTAAATTTGCTAGTAGCACTTAAAATGAGGATATTGTTAGTCATCTTTGAAAGAAATGTCTTAACATGCTAAAGAAGTGGAATCATAGAATAAAATATTTTAAGGTCTTACAAAGTGTACAACACTGAATTAATACAAGATACTATTAAATTTACACTACTATTGATGGAAAATAAAAGTATTCCTGGTACATTGTACCCACCTGCATTTTATCCCATTTGTTATACCTCTCTCAAATTCCTAGAAACCACAGCTTTAAATATGTCAAATAAATATGATTAGATTCATACACTCACTTAAATACTTTAACTAAGAAAGTAATATATAAAGTGAATATTGTGTTGTTGCATTAACTTCCAAAATGTCTTCCATCACAAACCAGCCTGACATTAATTGTGGTATGAGTACTAGAAAATAACAAGACTTAATTTTTACTAATCCTTCACATTGCATTGTGAAGCTCTGGATATTCTTAATCAAAACTCTTATTTCATTATGAGGAATTACACTACTCTCTGAATGATTGCATTTTCTGTTGGAGACAGGAAGTGATGAATTCATAACACTGGGAATGTATTTTTCCTTTTCTCAATATTAACACATGATATATATTCATATTAATAACAATTCTGGAAACTAGTTTCATTTCTTCTACACAAACACAATAAACAGTATGTGCAAAAATGTGGATCCTAGCAGTAGTGATGCAGATATATACTATGGAGTTTCTTTGGAATGTGCAGCCACTTCTAATATTTCATTACAGCATGTATACAGGCAACTGTCACAGATGTCCATCAAAGCTGGATTAGATGAAGACAAACAATGTAGGCTTTGAGGATAAAATGAAGCTGCAGCTCAAAAGTTTCTGTTTTTCATCCAAGTGCACTATGGGACCATTGTCTTCCTCCTTTAAGCAAAAAAGAATGAATTAATCAATTATGTTACTGACATTCTTCCATAGCAAACTGAAAAGTCTTTTTACACTCTAAAAAGAGATAGTAAAAACTAAAAATTTCATGATAAGAAATGTGGAAATTAAAAAATATCCTCATGCACAACTTTGTTATTTCTGCACTTTTTCCACACCATAATTTTATTTTTATGGCAAAATTCATGTATGCAAAATTTCACAGAGTCAAACACATTTCAACCAAAATAAATAAATTTTATATTTACATTATATAAAACAATTATATTTTATAATACATTGTTTGAACTATTTTATAAAAAATAAATTTGTACATCATATCTAATAATAAATAAAAGTAAATTTTTAAGTTATTGTCATTAATTTCCTGCATAACAATCACAGAGAGATGGTAATTCAAGAGCACACAGACTAGTTATTTCTAGTTCCCAAACAACTTTACATTTCTATTAAATAAATGGTTAAATAATAAAGTAAAATAATACGTGAGACAATAGCACTTTTTAAGGTAAAAAATAACATGCTTCTCATATAGGAAAATGACATCAGCTAAGAATTCAGTTCAATGACACTGAATTAGCTGAACTGGCATTGCCAGCAATGGCAATGGGAAATTGGCACTGTCATCAGTTGCCTAAAGTAAGCTGGTCCAATCTTGTAGCCAATAAATAACTATAAAAATTAAGAATGCCTATACTTTTGGACTCAGAATTACAATTCTAGGAACTTATAAGACAGATGTAATCATCCAATCATACAAAGATCTTATGTGCAACAAAAAAACTGGATACTCACTGTAACAAAAAACTAGAAACAAACTAAAAGTGGCCTCCTTTCCTTAATAAATTATAATACAATAGAATACTTCAGAATTATCCATGTATGGTACATAGGTATCTATCTATGTGCCTGGGTATACACATGTACATATATATGTCTGTACATAGATACATATGTACATACAAATATATAGAATTTCTGGAACAATTTCTTAGAAAATATAATTCTGGGTTATATATTTGCAAACTACATTTCAAATAAGATAGTCACAATCAAATATTTTTAAAAACTTTTACTTTATTTTAAATTGACAGATAAAATTGTATATATTTATTGTGTACATGATGTTTTGAAATATATATACATTGTGGAAAGCCTAACTCAGCTAATTAACATATGCATTACCTCACATAATTATCCTTTTTGTAGTGAGAACACTTAAAATCTACTCTCTTAGCACTTTTCAAGAATACAATATATTCTGAATTACAGTCACCATTTTATACAGTAGACCTTTTATTCTTCCTAATTGAAATTGTGTAAGTTTTCACCAACATCTCCCCAGCTACCTCACCCATCAAATCTTTAAGATTATGCCTCAAAAATAGGATTTCAAAGGTAAAACAGGAAATTTCTTATGTATATATCTGACAATTATAAATTCACAAATTATAAATCAAAATGACATGAAACTGACTGATGACTAAATTATAAAATCACAGCATTTCAGAGCTAATGGGGCCTAAAAGTCATAACACATGAATTTTCTCAAAAGGAAATAACCTGGCATCCAGTGATTGGAAAAAATGAATCCATGTTCAAAAAAATCGTAGACACTGATCAGATGGTTCTTTACTCCAAAACCATCTCAGAGTCTCTAATATGTTAATGTGCACTGTGACTCTGCCTACAGAGGATAGCACATCTAGGATGCACCAGATGTATGTGGACAGTCCCCTCTTGATTTAGCAAACATTTTGGAAGGCCAGTGTGCTGTAGAATGCATTTGTGAAAGGCTGGTTCAGAGGCATATATTCTAAGTTTATGAAATGAAATTTCATTTTAAGAATATATCTAACCCCTTAAAAATTAAGCTACCATGGTCCAAAACATCCATTAAGCAAAAGATAGATAGGTAGACAGTCACTGTACTCGTAACATACAAGGCCAGGTCTTAACCCAAAGCAGAAAAATTCTAACATTTAGAATTTTCCACAGTGCAACAGATGCCCATGCTCATTGGCATCCCATTCATTTTTTAAGCTCCTGGGGCATGATTGAGGGAGTTCTCAGTAAATGGCAAAAGAATTCTAATTTACCTGGGTGTGGACTCTGCTGGTGAATGCAGGTACTCACTCAACTAAAATCTCCCTCACAGAGGAAACTAAAAATAATACCCCATGGTTATTGAGCTTCCCCTCCCTCCTCAGATATTTTTCTAACAACAACAACAAAAAAATATGACACCTTTAATGCCAAGGCCCTCTGAAGATGATCTTTCTATTACCCTCCGCCATGTATACTTGATATTTACTGCACATACCACATTAATAGATTAACTGTAAAAATGTCTCAATCTATCGCTATCTGGGCCGTGGATTTGGAATCAGAGAGACCCAAGTTCAAATCCCAGCTCTTCCACTCAATTGTTGTAAGATTTTAAACAACTTACTTGCTCCTTCTGAGCCTCAAAAACAATATCTACTTCCTGGGGAGTGTGTGAGGATATAATATGACCAGGAATAGAATGTGCAGAGCATAGTACCTCGTAGGCAAATAACTGAGCTGCTAGTAATGATTTTAGTTGATTTTAAAGACATCTTACTAGCTGAAAATTAAACTACAATACTGTGCATCAACATAAATGTGAAGCATGGCCCATCATTTTCCACACATCTTTGAAATTTACTTTCTAGTGTTTCAGAGAAAGTTTTCATGGGATGGAATCGTGCTTGGTCTCATCTGCACTATATTCCTGAGGTCCAGCCCAATCAATACCTAGCCCAAAGCAAACTTGCAGAAAATGTGTGTGTGTGTGCATGCATTAAAAAGTGTAACAAAGAGCCAGGCTCACACCTGTAGTCCCAGCCACTCAGGAGGCTGAGGCAGGAGGATCGCTTGAGCCCAGGAGTTCAAGACCAGCCTGGGCAACATAGCAAGACCCCATCTCTTAAAAAATTTTTTAAAATTAGCTGAGCATGGTGGCACACACCAGTAGTCCCACCTACTTGAGAGGCTGATATGGGAGGATCACTTGAGCCTAGGAGTTCAAGGCTACAGTGAGCTATGATGACGTCACTGCACTCCAGCCTAGGTGACAGAGTAAAAAGTGTAACAAAATGAGAGTAGCAATTGCTCCTATTTTAACATTTTTACTTGTATCCAAGTTAAAAATGGTTTAAAGGGTAAACAGTTCTAAAATGTTTCTTCTGACAACTATCAGTCCCCTGTCCCATGTGTCACCAATTTCCTCCTCTTTAATCCTTTTAGCCAATTATTTTAACACCATAGAGATAAGAGCTAAGTGGCATGATTGTATTGCTAACTTTCAATTTTCTATTTTATTATATCAGTTTTCCCTACAGGGAATGAAGAGTTTACCCTCTTTCCCCCGTCAGCATCACACACACACACACATGCGCACACACATGTGCACACGCACATATACACACACCATCCCATACTCACATCAACCCTTCCCATCACCCATCCACCAAATATGGTTATATATAACAGTAATTTTGGTTGGATCAATATTCACTTTCTATTATTGTAACAATGTAAATATTATTTACAGCTGAACTACACATACTAAATTAATTTTCCTTTCCTGCACAATGTTTTATTTTCTCTCAAGCAAATAAGCCCCTTGGTTTTGTTCCATCTGGGTATGCTATGTACTCATAACTAATTCAATCCAAAACTATCTACTAATTTCCTTACTCTCTTCTCAAATAGTTGACATATCACACATTGCATCAACTTCACCTTCCTGGAGAAAGCTTGTCTAGAACCTTCTCACCTGCCCACATCTGCACTGACCACCAGCTATGCTTATGATCTGACCTCACCATCATTCTGGGCATCCCTTTGCCTCTCTCCTTTGCTGCACCTCCTGTTTCCTGGGTCTCACATCTTTTTTCTTGGCTTACTCCATTTTGGTGAGGCATACCTGGTAGCTTCCTGGGAAATAAATTTTTGAGGACCTTGATATCTAAAACTAACTATTCTACTGACACATTTGGCTGAAAGTTTGAATGAGTAAGGAATTCTAGGTGGATTATAATGTTTCCTCAAAATTCATAAGGTCATGCTCATTGACTTGTAGCTTCCAGTGTTGCTGCTGAGAAGTCTGAGGTTCTGGCAGGGCACAGTGGCTCATGCCTGTAATCCTAGCACTCTGGGAGGCTGAGACAGGAGGATTGCTTCAGGTCAGGAGTTCAAGACCAGCCTGAGCAAGAGCGAGACCCTGTTTCTGCTAAAAATAGAAAAATTAGTGGGGCATGGTAGTGTGCACTTATAGTCCTGCTACTTAGGAGGCTGAGGCAGGAGGATCAATTGAGCCCAGGAGTTGGAGATTGCAGTGAGCTGTAATGACATCACTGTACTCTAGCCCGGGCAATGGAGCGAGACTCTGTCACAAACAAACAAACAACAGGTTGCTTGACTTTGACCTGCTTGTTATTTTGGTTTTGGCCTATATAATTTCTCTCTTAGTGTTCTGAAGTTTCACAATAACAGTTCCCTGGTATATTTCAGTCTACTACGCTGGGAATTCAGTGGGTCCTTTCAATCTGTACATTTATACTGCTGAGTTTTTGGAAAATGTTTTGAAGGATTTTGCTGCTGGGTTCCTTTCCCCCAATTTCCCTATTCTCTCTCTAGCTTTCTTATTATGTGCATAATGGACCTCCTAGACTGGTCCTCTAATTTTCTTCCCTTATTCTATTTTGTATCTTTTTGCCTTTTGCTCTATTCTGAGAATTTTCTTCAATTCGGCCCTCTGATTCTTCCATAGAATTTTTCCCTTCTGCTATCATGTTTTCAATCTCCAAAAGCTCTTTGTTTTCTGTACATTCCTTTTCTCAATAACATCATGTTCTTGTTTCATGGTTGCAATTTCTTTCCTTACCTCTCCAAAGATAGGATTGATAACTTCTTTATAATTTTTTCCTTCTGGCTATTCATTTATTTTACCTCACATTATGCTATTTGTTTTGGGGTCTTTCATATTTATTACAGGCTTTTTCCCAATATGCTTAACAGCTCACATGTCAGAGTGGGAAACAACTGCTACAACAAAGCCAGACTGGAGGCTGAGGGCACATGGGAGGCTTGGCTGTCACACCCTCACCAGGATGAGCCATTGGTCTACTTCTGCAGAGAAGTCCCTTGGCTTGGTCAGATCCTCCAGAGAAGACCCTTCCTGTGCCCTGTCCGGAGAGTAGGGCCTTTCTGCCAGTATACTGGAGGGGGACATGAAGTATGGGAATGTTATTTATTCACCTGGTTGGGTCTATGTCCCCTACTACAGAGACTCTCTGTCATCTCCAGAAGATAAGTATCTCCAGACATCCACTAAGGCTTGGGCAGAGACTAGGAGATGTAACTGCTTCTCAAACAACTCTCAACCAATACAGATAACTTCAGCCTCCTTCCACTCCAGCTTTTAGAAATATGTTACCACCAGTTCCTGGGACTTTGAGAAATTCTATCATCTCCACAGGCTTGTTCCTCACATCTGCTAAATCTATTACCCCACAACCATCTGCTTCCAGCTTCCAAAATATTGTTGCTGTTGTCTCCACTCTTATTTCTATATCCTTATGGGTTAATGCACTTAAAAAAATCTCTCTCCTGTTATTTTAATGCAGTCTGTGGTGGAAACAAAATCAAGTGCCTATCTTCAATCCATGATCATCATTTGAAACAGAAGTTCCTTTTTATGCATTTGTGCGTTTTTCTAAGGTTTCTACAAAAAACTATATTACTTGGTAATCAGAATATAAATATATTTGGTAAAACAATCTAATGAAGTGACACTTTGAATATATAAAGGTAATAAAGCTGACTTTCTCCCCTTTGGGATTTCTTCCAAATACCCATTTATCTATATCTAAATAATAAGAAAGCTGAAATATAAAAGGGAAACTTTCTATTATATAATAACCATTGTTCATAATAATAACCTTGAAACATGGCCACAGCCTAAGGAGTCTTCTAAATCATTCTCTTTCAGTATAATTATAACAGATGCTATCTTTCATATGACTATTTCTTAATCTTAAATTATCTTGTATGAAGAGACTCTGGGGAATGAGCAAATCAAATCACTACTGGAGAATTTCCTGAAAAGCTACCAAAAATAAATAAGCACGTGTGCACACACACCCTGCTCCTCAGAGGCCACTGCAGGTCAAAAAGCTGACGTAAGTTCCAGTGAGTCGGGCCCAGCTAATTGATAACCCACTAAGCATCCCTCTTTAAGTATAATAATTCATTGTAAAATCTCCAAAATAAGAGTCTTTTAAGAAATAGCAATATGCCAGAAATGAGAACTCTGCTTCAGAGTGAGCTCTTTCTCCCACGCATCAGTGGAACACCACCGCGGGCAGTTGGCCCATGCTGCTCTGACCAGGAGTTAGCTGTGGGCCTGATTTACCCTCACTCCAGGCTGTGAGCTTGCTTCCTCAGGAAGAGTCAATGTCTGGTTATGTCTATATTTTCACATTCCCCTACAACACTGCCACACACAGGGTGAAATCAAATGCCCTTCTAGTTCATGGAAAGGAATACTCACCTTCTTTTTCAACATACTCACTAATAACAGCATCAGGTCAACAAAAGGAGAAAGGAGAAAAAGAAAGGAAGAGGTCAAGAGTGTCAAAGGCTTTTGAAGATTCAAAAGGAGAGAGTGGGAGACATGCCACTGGATTTGGAAATAGAGATTCAAGCACATCAGAAATAAGAAAAGGGTGCCAGATGTCATTATTAATTATTTAACATTATTCTGGAATTGCTAGATGGTGTAATGAAATAAGAAGTATTAAAATTATACAGGAGAAAATAAAACTGTCATGTTTTACAGATGTTATCATGGTCTATCTAGACAACTAAAGATAACCAGTTAAAGTCTTACTGGGAACTGTATAAAAGGTTAGTAAGAAAGCCAGAGACAAATCTAATCAATTATGTTTTCAATGAAAAAAATGTTAGCCAATGTAAAAATATAATGGAAAAAGATACTGGGAAAAATCTATAATGACAATGATAATAATAATAAAAGTAATTGCTCACATTCAATGAATGCTAACACCCCATTAAGCACCATGCTGTGCATACTACCCTATCTCATTTAATCCTCACAATACCCCTAGGAGGTTGTGACTCTCAATATCTCTACTTCATAAATGAGGAAACCAAGGCTGAAAGAATATCAACGATTTGCCCCAGTTGCAGAGCAGCGAGCGAAGGTGCCATTTTCCCTGGAGAGCCACACCCCAGCTGACTCCTGAACCTAAATGCGCAACTCAGAGCAAATTTAGTGAGAAGAGAAAATTATAAAGTTTTGTAAAAAAGGACATTTAAAAAACTTTAATAAACATAGATCTATTTTTCCTTTATAGAAAGATTTAATATTATAAAGATATCAATTCTCCTTAAATAGTAAATTTGATGCAAATTAAAAAATTCGAGCAGCATCCTTTTTCCTTTTTTCCTATTTTTCTCTCTCATTTTCTTTTTCTCACCCCCTTTTCTTTTGTTCTTTATTTCTATCCTTCTGATAAAATAGTTTATCTGAAACTAGCCAGGAAAAGAATGCAGAAGAGATCAGCTAAGGGGTCTCGTCCTACCAAACACTGAAACCTACACTAATGCCACAAACATTGCACATGAATACATAGATTAAAGGAACAGAACAGGAAAATCAAAAATAGCACCAAGTATTCACAGGACTTACTATTAAATATAATGTAAAGGAGCCATTTTTAATGAGATTGGCAAGGATAAAAAAATTCCAAACACTCGATGTTGGAGAAGGTGGAAAGCGTTGTTTGATACACAGTTAGTGAGAGCATAAACTGTACAACTAAAGTGTTGGGGTAAGCAATGTGTATACATATTATAGTAACACTCTGAGCCGGTAATCTCACTACTAAGAATTCTTTAAGGAAACAAGTTGTTAACCCCAGGATTGCTGATTATAGCAAAACAATGGAAATTAGCTAAATGTACAATAATAGAGGAACAGCTCAATAAATTTTGGTACATACTTAAAAGCAACTTATGTACGACCATTCAAAACTATGAAGCAAGAAATTTGTCCATTTCCTCCACATTTTCCAGTTTGTGTGCATAAAGATTTTTGTAGTACTCATAAATTATATCTTGTATCTCTTTGAGATCAGTTGTGATATCTCCTTTTTTGTTCCTGATGGGAGTACTATTCAGCTCTAATAACAACGGTGATATAGCACATCTTATTATTTTCCTGGTTAGAGCTGGAACCCATACTACTAAGTGAAGTATCCCAAGAATGAAAAAATAAGCACCACCTATACTCACCAGAAAACTGGTATTAACTGAGCAGCACCTAAGTGGACACATAGGTACTACAGTAATAGGGTATTGGGCAGGGGGGAAGGGGGCGGGAGGGGGGTATATACATACATAATGAGTGAGATGTGCACCATCTAGGGGATGGTCATGCTGGAAACTCAGACTTGTCGGGGGAGGGAGGGAAAGGGCATTTACTGAAACCTTAAAATCTGTACCTCCATAATATGGCAAAAGAAAAAAAACTATGAAGCATATAAACGACGAGAAAAGATATATCATCAAGCTGATAGAATAACAGCATGCACAGTATTATCTTGTAAGGAACATCATGTATCTACATATCCATATGAGATACATATGTAAAGAGAAAAATAATGATAAAGATAACATGTATTGAATACTTACACTGTGGATCAGAAACATGTTAAATACTCTAATTGCATTATCTCATTCTTATCTCCACAACCAATCCTATGAAGTGGATACTATTAATATCATGGCCTTCTTTTAAATGATGAAGAGACTTAGAGATGTTAGTGACTTTTTCAAGGTCACGCAGCTAATTAGTGGTGCAGTCGGAACAGAACCCGGGCCACTCCCCGCCGTGCTCAGGGCCCCCAGGTGCACTGGTGCCGGTGACGCTGTCACTGACAGGAGGGCTTGAGAGAGATTTGCTGCTGCTTCGTTTTGTTCTGTACTGTTTGAATATTCTATTATGAATATGTGTTATATCTGGAGACAAGGGAACCAAAAGCATAAAGAAAGCAAGCAAAGGTGACCTTTGCCATGGCAATTTCAATGAGCAGATGGAGATGAACACATCTCAGTAAGCGGAAGAGTAAAGAGGAGATGAGAAAAAGGTGGAAAGTACACTGAATGATTGACAAAAAATGGCAAAAAATATCTTCTATAAAATATTCAATGGTACAAGCACAAATTAGGGCACCTTCCTTCCTAGAAGGAAGCACCTTCCTAGAGAGTATTTTAGCAATATGTTACCAAAAAATGAAAAGAGGCATGTTCTTTTTTTTTCCCCAGAAATCTCATTCCCAGGAACTTATCTAAATGAGATAAGAGGCAAATACACACAAGAAAATTCACAACAGTCTGCTCTTTGTTACTGTGAGTGGTAGTGCAGTGAGGAGCTCAGGCATTTGGAGCTGAAGCCACCTGGCTCTGAATCCTTGCTTTTGCGCATTACAGGCTACGACCTTGAGCAAGTTACTCAATCCCCCCAGACTCAGTTTCCTTATCCCTTAGATAAAAATAAAAATACATGCCTCACAGGATTGTTGTGAGGATTAAATGAGATAAAATACAGCATAGAGTCCGAATTATAAAAATGCACTAGTTCCTTTGCTTCCCACCACTCACAATATGTAAAACTTAGAACGAATATTTAAACTTTGATCAAAACTCCAGGATAAATCATCTATCTTGGTAATTTCTAAGTAATTTTGCACTAAAGTATTATGAAACACTAAACTTAGCTTTAAAGTTATTCAGAAGTAAACCTATGCTATAATACTTTGACACTTTCTCAATCTCAATTAGCACTAAACTAATTAACAAAACTGTTTTACACACTACACTGAGTCTCATTTTTCTTCCTTCTTCCCTAATCCCTGGTGTGTTGTAAGAGTGATTGAGTATCTAATTACTTCTTAATTGAATGCACAAATTATACATTTTTCACTAGTTCAAGCTTAATGCTTTCAGTCCAGAAATCAAAGTCAATGAAATTAAGTTGAATTGGGATTTGAGTAACTATTATAATGAGAGAAGTTTTGTATTATGTCTAATTATAAGTAAATGTGTGCTTTAGCCTTATTTCCTATGGAAATATTTCAGGTACAGGAATGTGCTATAAATGACTGATTTAGATGATTAATAACATTGTTATTCTTATTTACAATCTTTTATTCCTCATTATAGTGATTTTATTACTGAGATCTACTAAATATAATCATTCTTTTAAAAAATACCATTAGAGAACCATTGATTGTGCCCATAATAGAATAAGTCATATCTGTAAAAAAATGGCATGAGTTTTTCTGCAACATAAAGGTTGTTGGAATTTTCACATGCTGCTAAAAGAAGGAAAACAAACATTTAAAAATACCTGGAATATAAACAGTTACATTCATCAAAAATATTTATTTACAAAAAGCTATAAAAATAATACCATCAAAACAGCATTCTAATTCCGTTAACGCTTTATAGAACTTATTTCATGAAGTTATATTTTTCCTTTTTGCTTTATGTAGGGGTAAAGAAACACTAAAGTAGGTGTTCTGTGACCACAAAGGTTTATTTGCTTGGGCTTTTTCTAGGTATGGGAAGTAACCATCTGGAATAATGTATGTGAAGACCTCTTCAGTCAAAAGACCAGATTAAAGAACTTTCTGAGATCCCAGTCAACTCCACACTTGTAAATATGTTCTGTAGACAAGCCCTAAAGACCTTTAAGAGTTTTTAATGAAACTCATAAATGAGCAATAAGAATTCAAAGCAATAAGAATTCAAATATTTTGAAAGAGATTTTAAGAAGCAGTGTAATGGAGAACAGATCCATATAAAACCAACATGGTTTTATTGTTTTAACAGCTCATTTATTGTGAGATGTTACCTAGTGGCAAATTTCTTGACTGGAGAAGCGTTCACAGTATTTAACAAATATTTCAAATTCTGCCTAAAGTACTGATGCATTATCTATTCCATTTCAGCTTTATATGTTATCAAAACAAGTTTTAATTGGGGTGTTTAAGTAAAACTGAAGTAGCCAAAAGAATGAGACTGATCTACATGTGCCAACATAAAAATATATCCAAGAACTACAGTTAAATAAAAAAGGTTGTCTGATAAATTTTTGTTAAGAATATTTTAAAATAGATTGTTTTTTACCCTTGTGAGGGTCATGTCAGTGTCTATTGTTCTCTTACACGTTTTTTTCTCTAAACTACTGAATGTTTATGTCCCCCCAAAATTCATATGTTGAAATCCTACCCCCAAGGCAACAGAGGTAAGGCTTTGAGAAGTAATTAGATCATGTGGGCAGGGCCCTCGTGATTAGGATTGGTGATCTCAGAAAAAAGAGATCCCAGAAAACTAAGTAGCCGCTTCCACTATGTGAGGACACAGTGAGAAGGTGCCATTCTATAAACCAAGAAGTGGACCCTCACCAGACATGGAATCTGCCAGAGCCTTGATCTTGGACTTCCTAGCCTCCAGAACTGTGAGAAATGGATTTCTGTTGTTTAGAAACTAGGCCGGGCGCTGTGGCTCACGCCTGTAATCCTAGCTCTTGGGAGGCCGAGGCGGGCGGATTGCTCAAGGTCAGGAGTTCAAAACCAGCCTGAGCAAGAGCGAGACCCCGTCTCTACTATAAATAGAAAGAAATTAATTGGCCAACTGATATATATATATAAAAAAAAAAAAAAATTAGCCGGGCATGGTGGCGCATGCCTGTAGTCCCAGCTACTCGGGAGGCTGAGGCAGGAGGATCACTTGAGCCCAGGAGTTTGAGGTTGCTGTGAGCTAGGCTGATGCCACGGCACTCACTCTAGCCTGGACAACAAAGCGAGACTCTGTCTCAAAAAAAAAAAAAAAAAAAAAAAAAAAAAAGAAACTACCCAGTGCATGGTATTTTGTTATAGCAGCCCAAATTTGAAGACACATAACCCTCTCCCTTCTTCAGGAGGTGGCTTCCATCTATAACAAAAGGGTCTGGGTAAGTTCTTCCACACTACCATGACATAATCCTTTGCTTACTCTCATGCTATTTCATTTCCATTCTGATATTTCAGATTCTCTAGGTTTCACTATATGCAAACAATTTGCTATGTATAAGCACTGGGATCATAACTTATACATAAATGAGATGAAAATATTAACAAGAAGATAGATTGCAGGACATTAGTCATTTTTCCTTGACAATTGCTAACATCTACCTACATATTGTAGCTCTAACACAGATCAATTTTCCAAAGCCCATTTTCAAAAGACTTCATCCATAATAGCTGAGACATTTAAATCAGATGCCAATAATAGAATGGCAATAACAAACCACAATACCTCTCCTCCCCAAGAGCAGATATTGCCAATCAGTTATATGTCATTCATTCCCACTTGCTCAGATATGGATTCAGAATTCTTTTTGGCACTCTCCAGACATCTAGTATTCAGACAGAGTTAGCATCCAAGTTTGAGTGCTGTATGTCATCATGCCTTTTATCCTGATAAAACAAGATTAATAAATCTTGTTTTAACAGTCCTATGTAAAAGAGAAGAGAAATGCTCTTGCAACAGTCTTGAGAAGATGATGCTAACTTTATGGGTTGTGCTGATGAAGATGGAGACATAGAGACTGCTTTGGGAGCTATGAGAGGGCAAATCTGCAGAACTGGATAAGAAATTGCAAACACAGAGTGAGGTGAGGAAGAGAGGTGTCATGTAAGACTTGGGTTTCAAAGAAAAGTGGAAGATAGCCAGGTCTGTGAAGGAAGATCATAAATTAAATCTTGTATATGTTGAGTTTGAAATGCTTTTGACGTATCCAAAAGAAAAGTTATACAGACAGTTGGGCATTCAATCCTAGAACTTAACCGAGAGACTTGGTCTAGAAACATAAATGACCAAGTCATGTGCATTTAGTGATGACAAGCTGTGAGTCACCTACAGGTCGGATGAGTTCACCTACAGAGACAGTAGGCCCCAAAGGCTGAGCTGTGAGGACTCCAACACTAAGTGGCCTCCTGAAAGGACATTCATGTATGCAAGGGATGAAGAGGTGGTACACGTAGAAAGATAGAAGAAAAGTCTGTATTATGGACACCAAAAAACGGTGTGGCAAGAAGGAAGTCAGAGGCTGCTCAGGGATCCAGTAAATAAGGACTGAAAATGCCCCTTGAAATTTACTGCCCTTCAGAAATTTACCAGTCATTGACGAGGAAAAAATATAAACATTTTGTCATGTCATTAAATAATATCTAAAATATGTACAAAACAGCAAACAAAAAAAAATCACACTGCAACTCACAATTTCCAAATAATTCAAAGTTAAATATAAAGTTCACAGAAGAAAGTAAATACTTTGATCTAGTTAACAAATATTTACTATTTGCACAATACTAGATTAGGTCCTAGATTGGTCAGATAGATTTACTTCACTATTTCCTAACCGAGAAATTTTAAATTTGATGTTGTACTTCAATGAAACTATAATCAGCTCCTTGAAAACTGTTCAGACAGAATTAGAATTGACTGATATAACAAAATAAATACGTGCATATATTTTAAGGACATTATTTTTAAATTACTATTTCCATCAATTGTATCAGTTGTACATTTTAGTAGCTTTATATACTTGGGGAAGACAAATTTTCTGGACCTCAGTTTCATTATTGACAAAATTTTTAAAAAGCAATGTCCATCTTGAAGAGTTGTTTTGAGGTGAAATGAGACATATGTGAACCACTTATCATACACATAACCACTACAATTTATTGGAAACAAATTGTTATTACCACTGGAAGATTTTCACGAAGGGTTTGTTATCCTTTAACTCACATGTAAAGTAACTAAAAATCCTTTAATTTACTATTACTTCGAGCTGTGCCCAAGGTAACCTGACCATGTGTCAGGACACATTCAGAGTCTGCTCTTCCCTCCCTAAGGGGCATGTGGGGGAGGGGAGGGCTGTCTGTGGGCTCTGGCCCCCCCACCTGTATGCTCCACCCACCCATCCCTACATCACGTCTTCCAACATCACAATGAATGCTTTGGAACACCAGGCATTTATCAAAACATACTCTGCATTCCTGTGTTGCTCTCAGGTTAAATACATTGTGAAATGCCATATACCGTGTTTCCCCAAAAATAAGACAGGGTTTTATATTTATTTTTCCTCAAGAAGACACCCTAGGGCTTATTTTCAGGGGATGTGTTATTTTCCCCTCAAAGCCTCAGCTTGCAGCACACACAGGATGGCCGGGACCTGACAGGGGGAGTGGACTTTGTTGGTGGGGCTGCCCACTCCTTTCAGGTCACCTCTGGGATAGTAGCTGTCACGATGGGGCAGATGAGAAGGGCTGCTCGTCTTCTTTACTGCTCCACAACGAAATACATGGGTTGTGCAGATATGCTGCGTAGCCACGCCCATCACTAGGTCTTATTTTTGGAGTAGGGCTTATGTTGTGCAAATGCTTAGAAATCCTGCTAGGGCTTATTTTATGGGTAGGTCTTATTTTCGGGGAAACACAGTATACCATATCCTCTTGGACATTCACATAGGATCCTGGCATATTACAGGGTCTCTGAAGTCTTGCATGAAGAAAACCTACTTAATGTAGTCTGTTACAAACTTAATTTGACTCTATTACATAGAAATCTATAGTTCGGTGGAGTAAGTGGTACTAACACTTACTGCTCAGTGCAGTAGAAAACCAAAAATAATTAAAAACTAAACTAATATAGCACCAAACTCAGCAAAGAGAGAAAGATTAATAAGGCCAGTTTACTTGGAAAGGACTTCATGGAGGTAAAACCTGGTCCTTCAATTAACAGCATTTAAATTTAACCCTAAAAAGGCAGAGAGCTAAAAAATACAGATAACTGTCAAGGTACTAAGAAATCAGAGAAACAAAAAAGAAAAGTGAGGTTCTCACAAACAGAAAGTTGAAGGTTAGGTAAAATTGTAGTGAAAGAGAAAATGATGATTTTCCTAATTACTGCCATTCCCGTGCAACTGAAACAGCAGTAGTTTTTGCTTAAGCTTTTATAGCCGAATATGAACTCTTCATAAGTGCCTAAAAACAACATAGTTTTTAATAGAGACTCAATTCCTTAACTCCCTATTTTAACCTGACAAAAGTAGATCTCCAGATAATTTTCTGAGTTTTTTCAATTGTAAAGAATATTAATCTAAATACAAATCCTACTTTGATTCTATTTTCCCTCTATTTTTATTTTAAGATTTTAATCATAATGAAATGCTGACATAAAAGGTTCTTTTTGATATTGTTGCTTCTATAATACTGTTCTAAGAGGTGCAGAAAATATAAAAACAAATTCATTCAATACCTAAAAACAAAGGATTTCCTTAAACTCCTGATTAAAGTATATGTTATTTCCAATGAATTCTGCACTTATCTTTTAGCATTTTTTATAATTTCCTAAAATCAACTTTTTAGTTTTATTTTGCCAGTGGGAGACTTACTAAGAAAAACTTACCCATAAAGAAGGATTCATTTCATGTTCCTCTTCATTTACCTACTGCCTATTCTCTCTAGTTTCTCTTTTCCATGACAGGGTTACAGAGACTTAAGAAAGCATATTCATTACAGAACCAGGGAACTAAAAGCACAGCACTCAATGGCCCCCAGAAGGCCTGTGGAACATACCCCAGACCAGACAGGCTCCCACCTAAAGCACCCAGAACTGAAGTTAGTCTTCCTAGAAAGCCCACTGTGAGGTTTAAACCACCTGTCTCCCAAAACAGTCCTCCTGGTAGCCTCTAGAAATACATTTTTCCTTAGCTAATCCAAAGCCTTTCTGCTGATACTTAAAAACCATTTTTTTATGTCAGCACACACTTTTTGAGTATCCCTTTGGTAAAAGGTATAATAGAACATGTTTGAATTATATAAACTGGCCACAGTGGTTTTCTTATGGAAAAATTTATTCTTAAGATTTCAAATCATGAAATCTACTATATTTAAGGTGTCAAAAATATATTAATGTTCAACATACAAGTTGGCCCATGATTGCAAAATGTTGCCTTGTCTTCTTCCCAGATATAATTTTGTTTGAATTAATGGAGGGAGGAAAAAAAAATAATTCTGAAATTTTTATCCACAATAAATTATAAACATTTCCAAAACATCAAAAGAAAGTATTTTCCTTGTTCAGTAATCTTGAAAAAAGCTTACACAGATTTGACATTTTTCATTCCTGGGTTAATAACAATTTTTATGTCACATAATCAGAACATCACAGTTTGAGCATCCTTGGTGTTTGGCATTTTACTGAAATTGTTTTGAGATCCTTTAGGAAATTCATTCCATTTTGAAGAAATTCTGTATGATGCAGTAAATAGAAAATAGCTATATCTACAGAGCTTTCAATTCTCACCCTAATGCTTTGCATCATGTTAAATTATTAGAGTGAAGAGAGTCCAAGTTCCACTGACTGAAAATATGGCTCTGAGCTTTCCATTTATCCTGGAAGGATAATAGCTGTCACCCATTGGTCATTCAGAGTTGACATTCTCACATTCCTCACATGGCCCCCTCCTTTTCTATAAAATGCCTTATCCTTACCTAAGCTATAACTCTTTTAGGCTATAAAAGAAAACTGATATGAACTTGATGCTACCTATAGTTTTATTAAAGCTAATAAAACGTCATTAATTGCAGAAGTACAAGTAGGGAAGAGTTCAATACAGTCAAGGATAACTTCAAAGACCCAGAAAGAAAAATGAGGTCAAGTTTGACAAAGGGACTGTTCAGAAATGATTGCCGTATAACCTCTCTTTTTCCCTTTTCTGTTTTTTTTTTGTTTGTTTGTTTGTTTGTTTTTTACCTAAACTATTTTGGGCACATTTATTTTTTCACCTTTAAGGGGAGAAAAAAGCAAACTACCTAAAGAGACTTGTGGTATTGGCTTTTACAGGAAATAATTATAATTCATTAGTGTTACTGTAAATATGTGCACAGTTTAACAATATTTGAGTTACAAGTGAGACAGTCTTTGAATTGTCAGAATAGCCTTTTAAAAATGGGCAAAGGACATGAACAGAAACTTCTCAAAAGAAGACAGAATAATGGCCAACAAACATATGAAAAAATGTTCAACATCTCTAATCATCAGGGAAATACAAATCAAAACTACAATGAGATATCACTTAACTCCAGTGAGAATGGCCTTTATCAAAAAGTCCCCAAACAACAAATGCTGGCATGGATGTGGAGAGAGAGGAACATTCCTACACTGCTGGTGGGACTGCAAACTAGTTCAACCTCTGTAGAAAGCAATATGGAGATACCTCAAAGCGATACAAGTAGATCTACCATTTGATCCAGCAATTCCACTAGCTGGCATCTACCCAAAAGATCAAAAGTCACTTTATGAAAAAGACACCTGCACGCGAATGTTTATAACAGCACAATTCACAATTGCAAAGCTGTGGAGACAACCCAAGTGCCCATCAATTCATTAGTGGATTAATAAAATGTGGTATATGTATACCATGGAGTACTACTGAGCTTTAAGAAACAATGGTGATAGAGCATCTCTTGTATTTTCCTGGATACAGATGGAACCCATTCTACTAAGTGAAGTATCTCAAGAATGGAAAAACAAGCACCACATGTACTCACCAGCAAATTGGTATTAACTGATCAACACCTCAGTGGACATATAGGAGTAACATTTATCGGGTGTCAGAAGGGTGGGAGGGGGAAGAAGGGGATGGGTATATACAACCACAACCAGTAAGATGTGCAACGTTTGGGGGATGGACACGCTTGAAGCTCTTACTCGAGGAGGGAGGGGGGCAGGGGCAATATATGTAACCTTAACACTTGTACCCACATAATACCCTAAAATAAAAAAAAAATTATGAAAAAATAAAATAAAATAAAAATGGGCTAATACTAAATGAAATAAATAAGCAAATAAACATTTTGTTGGAAGAGTAGTACCAATATTATAATACCAAGAGCAACAAGTAAGCTGGATTGTAATCTTGGTCTTATTATTTGTTTGTTATTAAAATAGATTTTGTTCTCCTGCATCATGTAGAATATTCAATGGTTCAAGGATCATTTACTATCAATTGGCTCCCATGAATCTGAACTAGCACTGCTGAATCAAAGAATTTCCAGACCCTGGTGAGTTACATGCTAATTCTTTAAACAAGTACAAAACTTTGGTTCACACTTCTTAAATGGTAATATTAAAAAATCACAGATTATTCATGGGAATAATAAGTCTTGGTTATCAAAGTCCTCCAGGTATCCAGACAGGACATTAAAAAAAATCATTTTAAGTCCAAAAACTAAAGTTATTTCAGTAAAATAAATCTGAATTATTTCAAACATTTTTTAGAGAACAACTAACTCCCAGGGAATTTTTTTTTCCTTTTTAGTTCCAGGAGCTTAAATGAAACATTCATGCATTAAATTCAAAGTCTGACTGTCAAATCACTTCACTTTAATAAAAATTTGAATGACCTGTCTGAGGGCATTATTAAATATCAAATAAAATGCACACATCCATAAGTCTGATTTCCCAATATAATTTTAATGTAGAACTATGACTAGATTTGTATTACATATTTCAAGATAAAAGGATCAAAAATGTATTCATAAAAGAATGAAATCAGCATTGAAGTCACCTTAGAAAGAATTCCTGTACCATTCTTAGTAATTTTGAGGAAAATTATCCCCTTTAAAGTAATCTCAGCCACCAAGACCACAAATCCATCCTTCTTTTTAAAATAGTGCCTAAACTATAATTTAAAACTTTGAAAAATTATACATTATTTATCTATCATATAAGAAGTATGAGGTATCTGAAATATATTTAATACAAAATCTTACAAACAACATTTCAGTCATGTGTGTGTAAGAAAGAGAGAGATAAAATAGTAATATTTTTTTTTTTTGATATTTAGATAACAGCAACCTGGTCTAGGACCAGATATGGATCAACCATTCCAGGCAATGATCTTCCTTCATTAAAAGTGTCACTTACAGTGGCATTCACGGAGAGTATGCTAACTAGCACAGACTGGACGACGCACAACTTCATGCTCTCCCACGCTCTCTGCAGTCACACCACCATCTTCTCCGGGGAGCCCATCCTTCCCCTCTGCCTGCTCCCAGCCCAGCCTCCCTGGGGCTCGCCCCTCCTAGCTCCTACTCTGCTCTTCATTAAATGATAAAAGCAAATCGTGCACAGGCTGTGTAACCACCGCCTCCTTCTTCCTTCTAGCTACAGCACAGAGAGTGTTCATCTTCCCAACAAAGTCAGTCACTCTGTGTGCTCAGGATTCCATCTCTTTAACTTTTCAGAGAGGTCGTTGCTCTAGTTCCTCCTGGAAACAGCACCTTAGGTCTCTCTCCATCCTCTGTTCTTCCCTGGCCCCCAGTATATAGACAAGTTCTGGTATTTCTTTTGTTTAAAGAAAAGAAGAGGTCTCCTTCAATCCCGCGTCCTCTCTGTTGCGGGGGCCTCCTGCCCGCCCCTCGG
This sequence comes from Microcebus murinus, assembly GCF_040939455.1. NCBI lineage: Eukaryota > Metazoa > Chordata > Mammalia > Primates > Cheirogaleidae > Microcebus > Microcebus murinus. The sequence continues at coordinate 95,944,533 of NC_134110.1, read as the reverse complement.
CCCTGCTCATCCAGAGTAGCCATGACAGCCCTGCCCTTCCCGTTCACCTTGGGCCGCTGTAACACGTACCCCTCATTCCTGTGCCACTCCATGCCACCTGACCGCAGTGTGGGGACCCTCTTTGAGCTCCGTACATGTAGTGCTTAAGAAAAAGAGCTCTGACGGTTGAGCCACCTGGATCTGACTTCTAGCTCCTCTGCTTAATAACTGCATTAACTTTGGGCCATGACCTAACTTCTCTTTATCTTGGTTAACTCATTTGTGCAGCCTCACACGAGATTTTATGAACACTTAGTGAGGTAATCCCATTAGATCCATTGGAACATTATATGTGCACATCCATATATAATCAAGTACGCCAAAACACTCACATATTTCAACCCAGACCTCTTTTCTGATCTCCACTCTGGAAATTCCAATGGTCTTCATGACCAGGAGCCCACTGCTGTGGCTGACGGGGCATCTCTTGCTCACTCAATTCTTCATCTTTCCATCCCAAACAGGGCCTCCCTGCAGCTTTCCCACGGCCACTCGGTAGCACTCCAGCCACAGTTTCTAAAGCCCAAACCCATGGAAGTTACCTTTGACACTTCCATCTCCCTCCACCCTCCCCCAATTCATCACCAGATACCACCTACAATTTCTATTTCACACCCATTAACTTCTGTCTCCACTGCTTCTATTCTAGTGTACAAGTCTCCATGCCTATCACCTCGGTTACCCAGCAGGGTTCTAAAATCTCTCTCTACTCCTGCCCTGGCCCACTGTAATGCAACCCATTCCTTCTCCAGCCAGGGTGAGCTATGAAAAATATACATGGGATCAGGTCACTCTCCTGAGTGCCAGTTTTTATAGGTTCACAATGCCTACCAATAAAATAAGGATGCCTTAACATTACTGCCAAGGCCCTCTAAGATCTGGACCCTGCCTGCCTCTCCCCTGCATTTTCTATACCCCAAACTCACCAGACCTTCTTTCAGGTACCTCAACACACCAAAGTCTTCCCTCCTCCACAGAGAGTAGTCCCTCGGGGCTTTTGCAAAAGATATTCTATCTACCTGAAATCTCCTTCCTGGCATTGCTTCATCCTTCTCATACATGAATTCATTACAACTTGTAAGTATGTATTTTTGTGTTTTTTTTCGCATTGTTATATTAACAGAAAAAAAACCAAACTCCGTAAAATAATTTAAAAAGGTTTATTCTGAGTTGAATGTGTGTGACCAGCCTGGTGTATACGACCTCAAGAGATCCTGAGAAAATGTGCCCATGGTAGCTTGCTTACAGTTTGGTTTTATACATTCATGCAGACAGGAATTACACGTAAGCCCCTAAGTCAATATGCGGAGGGCGCACATTGGTTTGGTCTGAAAAGGCGAGACATCTCAAAGTGGGGTGGGGGACTTATAGGTTATAGGTGGGTTTAAAGCTTCTTTAATTTGTAATTGGTTACATAAATGAAGCTTTGTCTAAAGGCTTGGAATGTTTTAACTTAAGATAAGGATGTTTGTTACTCAGAGACAAGCCACCCCGCTGGACTGGACATTTACTGGAACTCAAGGGATCTGTTGAGCAACCTCATGGCCTGCAGGTGTGGTTTAACTTTTGTCTTGTATAGCCTTTAGCCTATTAATGAGTCACAAACATCTCCAAGAAGTGAGGGGGGATGACAAAGCATACATTTTGTCAAAATGAAGTGCACATGTTTTATTGCTAAAGTGTCAGGGTTATGATGCGAGTAACTTTGGGATGCTACATTTATGTAATGGTGTACCTCATTTTCCTTACTTTATCTGCACATACCCTGATGAAGATGGACTTGTTCCTGTTCTCTTCGGCTACTGAAATGCAGCTCTAATGACTCTGTCACTAAGTGGCTGAGTGGGCCGAAAGTTGTCTCCCAAAATCCCATCACAGCCTTCCACAAGTTCTGCCCCCTTAACGTGTGTCCGCAGCCTTCGAAATTCTTCTATCTGAAAATGAAAGAACAACATAATAGATTAATCAATGATCAGACATTAACAAGATTTGAGTTTTATAAATGGCTTAAAATATGTATAAATTACAACCATTAGAAAGGAGAAAGTTAAAATTAAACTTCAAAAAGAGAAAAACAGACTTAATCCTTCTAGACCTAAGACATTAGACAAGACCCTTTCAAGAGATGACAATAGAAGTACAGACACCAATTATCTCCAGACAACTCAAATAGCCACAAAAACCTGCTGGATTTGTTACTGTGAGAATGATACACACCTCTCTCCAAAAGGTTTTATGCCTGTCTATAATATATTAAGAAAGAGTGAACAAATGAATTAATAAGTTCTTACAAATGCTTCCCAAGTATATTCTTAATTAATAGATTCTGATGTTCCTGTATGTTAATACAGATTAGACGTTAAATGGATTAGAGATTTCCTTCATCAAAAGACTTTCTTTGCTGTTTACTTAGCGCTTTGATGATCACAGGCCCAAAGAATACTTACGATTTTCCAAAGTTTAAGCCCACCGTCATCTTTTAACAAGACTGATTTTCAAGCTCATCTCCCTTTTTGGGCAGCCTCCAGAGGTCCTGTGAATTGCCTGTTACATGTGAAGAGGTTTCCAGAGTGCCAAGGGGACCTTCCCCATTTGCCACATAGCAGTTTATCTGACTTGCATGGTCTGAGCTTCCTAAGAACCCACACCTGCCAGGCGTGACTCTCTGGGAAGTATTTGCGCAACAAGCAAAAACGTGATGAGCATCTCCAGGCTCATTCACATCTATTAGTTGATTTACCTACACGGCTCATTGTCCATTATTTCCTTTAAGTGCCACATAGTCACAGAACACAGACATTCTTCGTCCCTTACACAGAAGGGAAAACTAAGGCTTCAGAGGCTTAAAAGCTTAAAAAGTTTCCAAATAAGCTAGTGATAGAAATCTGACAATTCCAAGTCCACCTGCTCATTTCCCAGCCCCATAGCCACCTCTTTAAGAATTCTAGTCAAATCAATATAATCTATGTCCTGCATATATCCCAGAGTATTGGGCAAATGTGACTTGAGCAGCATTCATCCACCAAACAGTCACAATCTGTGTATCAAAGGATTGTATCTACAAAGGTCCTTAATGTGACAGCCATAGAATTCTGCAATTTGTGAAGAGAAATGAAATGCAAGAGATCAACTAATTCGAGGGTTCTAATAAAGGTCTAAGAACACCTAGAGCCTTTAGGGGGCCCAAAATTTTACACGTGCATTTTCCTAAGGAGAAGTTCCCTGACTCCAAGAGTTGAATTCCACAAGATTCTAATTCAATCTACTCATATACAGAGTTGGGGAAAAATTAAATGGTTTCTTAGAGTAGAACCCAGGTTAGAAAGCTGACTTCTAATGTTTCATTTTTCCATGTTACCAATGGAGACCTGGAATTGTCCTATTTTGACTTTATAATACCTACATGCTATATTTATACAGAGGTGCCAGTCTGATAAACAATTAGCTGTTTAATCTACATGATGGTCTTTCTCTAGACCTTCTTCAGGTCTTAAGTGTGGGAACATGGGTAGCATTTATTGCTTGCTACATCCGGAAAATTTCTAGAGCCAAGGCTGCATGAGAGTTCCTTATTATTTGCTTTCACCTTATAGTTGTTCCTAAGTACAGAGTGGAAAGGAACCTGGTCAGGGAGATAATCCAGTACTTTTCCAAAAGGAAGAATATGATCATGCAGGCAGTGGGCTCTATGTCCAAAGGCCAGTTTCCATCCTGACTCTACTACCTGGGACCCAAATGACCAATGACTTCGCCTCTTTAAGCCTCTGTTTCCACATGTGCACAATAAAGATGATAGTAACAGTATTCACAAGGACAATCTAAGAAGTAAATTAAGAAAATTCATAAAAATCACTCAGCATAGTTCTAAGCACACAGGAAGTATCTGATAAATAACAGCATTTTTTTCATGCCTTCTTTTGAAGTCAAACCCTTAGTATTTTGAGATAAATACTTAGCTACAAATATGTATGCATAAAGTAGATAATAAACCAATTCACTGAGAAAATTTAAAGCCATTTCTCCTAGCATTCTCTTTACACGTGATCGTACATAATACCTGCAACAAGAAACTTAAGAACTGTGGACAGGCTCACTGTCCACAGTGAGCAATGTGGCCTAGGAACTTTACTGCCTATACATATTTTAAGAAATATGCCATCTTTTACTGACTTTGAAGCTTATTTTAAAGCTGGGTTAATTTTATATTTATGTATTCTGAACTGAAGATAAACCTTTCAAGCCCCAAGACTTAGCCTGAAGCACATTCTGTGAAAACAACTTCTTCCAGAAGAGATGATCTGAATCAACAGCCAGTCAGTCTCAAATCATAGTACTCCCAGAGAAAACTATTTCATAAGAAATTTTTTTCGCTAACATTTTGAGGACTTCAAACATCAACAGAGACCATGGGGGAAACGTGTCTTTGCAAAATGCCAAATTTTTTGAAGTAACTACCTCTAACAACCCTTTAGTCACTTCAAAGCGTTTCAAATGCGTACTGAATCAGCCCACACTGAAAAGAGAGATTGTGATAAATGAACAGAGTAATATTTCAGGATAAAAATCTTCAACAAAATTCAAATGTCAGGGCATTATGGAGACCATCATTATCACATATATCTTGAATGTATGATTGCAGCGATTTTTCATGCTAGTCTACTTAACCATGATATTTATTTTTAAACAATTTAAGAGAGAACGAGGCAGGGGGCACAGAGACCCCACACACTTCGGGGAGAAGGCCCTATCTTCTGAAGGTATTAGATTGAACAGCTGCTGTTCTCTGAACCGCAGATGCACTCCAACTGGTCTAAGACATTTATTCCAAACTTTGCTGACCCACAAACCAAATTATTCACTAAAAGTTCAGTTTAAAATCAGTTTTAAAGCTGATATGTTTAGAAGTGCATTCAAAAGGCTAATTTCTAGAGTTTGGGGCTTGGTGCTACTTAACGTTCAAGAGTTCCCAAGTTCCTTTATTTTGACTTTCATTTTGTGTGTCATCAGGTTAAAAGAGAAATATCATATTTTGTGATACATAACGTCAGTGTGCTCGAGCCATCCATTCGTCTATGGACATTTACACGGTTTTCCTGTCCTGGCTGCAATGCACACCCAGAAATGGAAATAAGCCAGGCACGGAAAGACAAATACTGTCTGGTCTCACTTACATATAGAATCTAAAATAGTCAAATTCATAGAAGGGGAGAGTAGAACGGTAGCTGCCAGGAGCTGGCTAGAGGCAGAAGTGGGGAGGTGAAGGTTGAAGGGTACGAAGTTCCAGTTACACAAGATAAATAAGGGTATCTGGAGGTCTACTACACAGCACAGTGCCCACAGCTAACAATAATCTATTGCACACTTAAAATTGCTAAGATGGTATGTCCTATGTCAAGTGTTCTTACAAAAAATATATAATAATAAAAATAATAATAACAAAGGATATGGGAGAGGAAATTTTGAGAGGTGACAGATATATTTATGGCCTTGATAAAATGGTTTTTTAAAACAGCATTCTCATTTTCCTTTATTATCAATAATAATACATGAGTCAGAGAAACATAATTCATTACATCCTAATTAAATAAAAATATCAAAAGGCAACTGTGCTTAAAGAGTCCATAAATGTATAAACCATGAGACAGAGACAGATATAGAGAGAGGACTCTCTGCCCTGCACATACTGCAGCCGGGTTTTTGTTTGGTTTATTTCATTTTCTTCTACCTCTCTGTCCAACTTTCCCTCTAAGATCATTGTTCCCTCTTCTTTACTGACCTCTCACATTCATAAACGAACTCTCACTTGTCACTGACTCCTCATTCTGATGTTTTTAATTTTTTTCAGGGAGACTAGGAAAGAGAACATCTGCCCCCAGTAACACTGACGCCCAGGTTCCTCTGATTCTAACCCCAGCCTGAAGGAGCCCCAGCCCCGGACACTGTCTGCCCTCATCACCTAAGGACAGTTACTGAGGAGCCTCACAGACTGAAACTCACTGGGGAATCAGAGATTACAGAACTCACGGCCACAGGGGAAGTGCACCTAAATCACACATTTTAAGAAAGGGAAGGAGTCTCTTGGGAAAGATCTTCAATTTGCACTGTCTGGACAGTAGCCACCAGCCCCATTTTGGCCTCTGGGCATTTGAAAGGTGGCCAGTCCAAACTGAGATGTGCTGAAAATGCAGAATACTCAATGCAAGCCAAAGACTCAGCATGAAAATAAGAATGCAAGAAATCTTGCCTTCCACCTATTACTTTCGACTTTTTTTACTATGACTACTAGAATGTTTGACCTTCCTCATGTGACTCGTATTATACTGGACAGGGATGGCCTAGAGCTGCCCTTCAAACTCACCTCAGCATTCTGGTGTTAAAGTGATGACTTAATTACACCAACAGTTGGATGCAGGTAGACAGGAAAAAGTGATTCTCAAAGTGTGCTCCCCAGAATAAAAATGCAAGTTGCCAGCAACTACCCCAGACCCGCTGACTCAGCGACTGTGGGGTGGGGCCCAGCGACCTGTGTTTTGACGAAGTCTGATGCACACTCAAGTCTGAGCATCATGTCTTAGTCCGTTTGTGCTTCCATAACAGAATATCTCAGACAGGGCGATTTATAAAGAACAGAAATTTATTTTCTTACGGTTCTGGAGACTGGGAAGTCCAAGATCACGGCGCTGGGAGCATTTGGTGTTTGGGGAGGGCCTCCTTGCTGCACCTCACATGGCAGAAGCAGCAGGGCAAGCTAGCCAAATGCTATGGGAAGCCTCTTTAACAAGGGCCTGAATCCCATTCACGAAGAAGGAGCCCTCACAGCCCAATCGCCTCTCACAGGCCCCATCTCTTCATACTATTAGTTTGGCAACACCTCAAACTTGGAGGGGACACATTCAAGCCACAGCAGCGGACACAGAAGAAATTCGACAACAATAAATGTCCCTATCAGTGGGCATTGTTTTCAAATATGACCATGCTGTGGTGGTACAGCAGCCTGGACTTTAGGAAAACAGCCCCTCAGATCCCACGTGGAGCAGAAGGACCCTTGAGAAAGGCCTTGTCGCCCTGGATGTGATCAGGCCTCCCTGGCTGGCCAGGGTCAGACACACTGCTAGATCCCACAGCCAAGCACACGTCAGGCCCTGACTCGGGCTGCCGGGACCATGCAGACTCTCACTTTCCAACCCCTGGGAAACACAGAATAAGGAAGGAATAAAGGGGAGGCAAACAGCTGGACTGTTGTTTGAAAATGAGATTCTAAGAACAGAATAAAAATACCAAACTTCATTAAACCTGACAATAAAAATTATAAGACACATTCTGATCTCACAAGGTCATTAAAATGTGAATAAATATTCATCTTAGAGTTGCTGAAACATGATATTATAGTGTAATGGCATCTGTGCAAATATGTACACACACACACACAAGTGTGAGAAGAAAAGAAAATTTAAAATGATTTTCAAAGTTCCAAAAGACATGAATCCACAGGGTGAAAAACAATAAACACATTCATAATCCTGCATTTCACTGGTGTTACTTTAAGTTGAAAGAGAAAAGAAAAACCAAAGACAGACATTTAATATGAGAATGTAGATAAGCAAAGAAATAGAAATACATAAGTAGGGGGGAAGCACAGAAAAAAGACGGGAATAAAAAAGGCAGAAAAAAAAGAGTAAAAATTACCAATCCACTTCTGTGTGTGTGTATACATATTTGCACAGATACCATTACACTATAATATCATGTTTCAGCAACTCTAAGATGAATATTTATTCACATTTTAATGATCTTGTAAGATCAGAATGTGTCTTATAATTTTTGTTGTCAGGTTTAATGAAGTTTGATATTTTTATTCTGTTCTTAGAATCCCATTTTCAAACAACAGTCCAGCTGGGAAAAAAATTTTTTTACATTGGCTTCCTAGTGCTTAGACTGTTGTTTATCTTAAAGTTATTTAATGGTTATGTGTCATTTTTAAAAAAACAAAATACACTCATTCAAATACATCCAACCATAATTTCTTCCTCCTAGTATGTTAACTGGGAGTAATATGAAAAATTCAACTAAGTGGGGGCTTCCAATCCTATTTGATTCTTAGTACTCAGGATGATATCAATGCTCTACAATGGGCTCAATAGTCAACACTACACTTCAGCTGAAGTCTACTCCTCCTTGAATCACAGCTGCCACACACTGAACAGGCAAGCCTTACAATTCAGACCTTGTTCTCCACTGTTGCTAGAGCAAACACTACAATCCTATGACAGACAATACATTTCAAGATACCAGTATTTTCCCATAATAATATCCAGCAGCTTAATTATATACCTTAACCCTATGGTATAAGAGGAAACATTTTTTCTTTAATTCAGAGCAAAGTTTTACATTTCTCAATATAATCAACTATGTAGAGACTCCACCTGCCACTCACTACTCCTTTTGTTATTTTACTAATATAATATATATCAGTCATGCCTATCTCTCTCTCCACTCCCCTTTAAGTGCAATAATACAAGGCTCTCAATTTTTCTTGGTCTAAATCCTAGAATTACATCTTCTTCCTCTGGTTCTTCTCATCTTTTGTGCCCTCCCTGTATCTTTTCTATTTCTGCTCTACTTCCTCTGAAATTATATGAGCAGCACTAAGTAAAACATTCAAGTCAAGAACAAACTGACTTATATTCTCCTGAGATTGTAATTTTTTTAAATTACTCTAAATTGCATTTTAACATATATATATATATATATATATGAGTCTGTGTGTGTGTCTACATTTTAATACTGCTGCCCTCTGAGCAGATGCTGTCATGGAGCTATGTCCTAACAGTACCTAATCTGTTTCTTTGAAAACTACAGCTAATTGAAAAGTCATCTATTTTCAAGAACAGTTGATACTATTCCTTACAGTAAACATTCCTTAGCTTTGGCTCCCCTTTAGGAAGATATGTTTTATCTTCCACTAACCAAGGAGCATGACTTTAGTGAGTTAGGGTTAGACTTTGTCAGTGGCCATATTCAGAGGACAAATACAAAACTGGATTCCCTTTGAAGCCAGAGACCCAATGTCATGATGGTTTCTCTCTAGATCTTAGCTTAACACACTGGTCAACATGGTAGTAAAATATTACATCATGACAATAAGACATAAACAACATTCTCAGTTCAACAGTAACATTCCCAATGCTGGCAAGGGAATCCTTAATGGAATTCTAGTAGAACTGATAATTTGGGGACTCAACAAGGTTAAACCTAACTGACTTTCAATAAATTGAAATTTGTCATAAAGAAAAAATTTATTTTTCACTAAAAGATTGTATATATTTTTGGAAAATAACCCCTCAACAAACAAAGTAATGCTGACCTAATGTGACTACAAACAGTCAGCTCTTCTACTTCATTTTCAAGTCTGTACCCTCTCCTTGTGGCTAAACCCAATTAATACTTTTCAGCCCTTAACTGAATATGTGTGTGCAGAACCTGATACTCATGATCTCTCGGCTCCCTCCTTCTTGACACTCGCCTCTCCCTTAGCTTCTGGACATCACATGCGACTCCTGACTTTTCCCATATCTCAAGCCATTCCCCAGGACACCTCTTGCCACCCCTGGCTAGCTGCCACTCCCCAGCTCTCCCGGTCACTTCTTTTCTCTCCCTCAAGGATCTCTTCTTCTACACTTTTGGCTTCACCCACCACCCAGATACCATACCCCTTTCTAGGATGTCTTAAAGGCATTTCAGATTCAATATTTACAACCATACAATCACAATCTTCTCCATAAACCTGCTGTTCCTCCTTGACTTCCTATCCTGGTAAAGGGCAACACCTTACTTCTGCCAGTCACCCCAGTCAAATACAGGGGCGTCCAGTAGCACAGAGGTCTCTCCTCCCCAAAATCTCTCCTGTGCCACCAGCCGCCAAGTGCTGACTCTACTTCCTTATCATTTCTAAAATCATCCCCTTCCCTTTATCCCACCACCACGGCCTTAACTCAAACCCACATCTTCATACTGCAGCAACAGAGATGGTTCTTGAATTTAAACTTGGTCACATCTCTCTCTTCCTTAAGACATTCCGATGATTCTTTGCCACCTTTAGAAAAAAGCCCAACATCCACAGCCCGGCACTGAGAATCACTGATGAAGGTTAGGCCCCTCCTCCCCTCTCCAACCTCACCTCATGCCACAAGTCCTTCACACTAACCGCATGCATTCCCCAGTGCGCTCTGCTTTCCCTTACCTCCTTGCAGGTGATTTTCCCCTGTTGGCAACACGTGCTAACACCCATGCAATACTCCTTCATCTGGCATAAGGAGGGTCTTCTAGATAACTAATTTCCTCCTACGTCCTACCATAAGACCATGTTCATTCCATACTATGGCACTGGACACATGAGATTATTGTTTTTTTAAATGTAAACCTATTTATGTGGTCCTTTCCCCTGGATAGTGAAATCCCTGAGGATAGGGCCTTGTTTTATTGGTCTTCCATTGTCAGTGCCAATTACAGTGCCTGGCACATAGCAAATGTCAACTAATTTCCAAATACATGAGTAAATGCACGAATTAATGAATAAGTTCTCCATATCTGTCTCAAAGGAATAATTTCACATGCTAATATTTGCCTATGACAAGGATAAAGAAAATGAAGAGATAAAAGAAAATGACCATGACATATATTACCTTACTGTATCAGTGAATCACTTGTACTAAGAGTGTCAGTGACATGTAAAGGCCAATGAATGCATCCTGGTATCACAAAACATACTGTATGTTAAACCGTAGGGCTTTGAAATGAGCATTTAAGATCCTGGGCTCTCTGCAGCAACAACAAGGAAATGTCCTAGAGTCAAACTGTAGGAAAAGTAAATGCAGAGGGATGTTTGGTCTTTTACATTTGTCCTTTACAGAACAACGGCAACTGTATTACCCACAACCCGGCTCAGGACAGCCCGATGTGAAGTCTCTTAGTATGACCTGGTTGGAGCAGCTGGCAGCACGTGTGACCTTCACCTGTCTACAGGATGATCCCAGAACTCATCCCCTGCTTCAGAAATACAGCGTCAGCAGGAGAAGTGACCTGGAGTAACCAGATGGCAAATGTAAAGTGGGGTCCTGTGGGGCTCTACTAGTTTAGAATAGTCTTCTTATAAAAGGAAGGTCACCCCAGGAAGGGATCACAGGGGACTGCCTCTTCCCATCTTCTCCACTCTACTGCTCTCTGACCATGCACTTTTGCTGGGCATTTCATTTGTTTTGTCCTTTGGCTCCTTCGACACTAACTATCCCTAAAACTGTACATCAGGCCTGAGCCTCTGAAGCTCTTGTTTTATGTTTTCAAATGTTTGAAAGAAATAAAACTCCTCTAACAGGGGACACAAAACTCATGAAAAGACAGAAATCTTCTCTGATACTGTTTAGGTCTTCCTGATGAGGTCTCATGTCAAGAGAGGCTCTCAAAGGAACTGCAGTGATGAAAGGGCAGGAGCTGAAAGGGGCAAAGTTAAGCACCCAGCACTGACGTCACACAGGACTGACCGAACTCAAAAACCTACCCCCACTCCCTGTGTCACCAAGGCAAAGGCTCCTTAATCTCCTTAAGCCTCAGTCACCCCATCTAAAAACTGGGAATGATAACGACAGTCACTATCTCATGGGACTGACTGTTCTACTCACTGACTGTTTGCCAATATGCCTACAAACCTTCTAGTGACACCTAAATCTTAATTTAAAAAAATTTTTAAAAATAACACTTTTCTATTTTCCAACATGTCCTTAAATCTCCCCTTGCCTTTCCCATAAAACTTCTAGAAAGACAGTCTGTGGTCTGTATTCAGCCTGGTCCCCTCTACGTTTAGCTCCACATCCTACAGAAATTTCTCCCTTGAGTAACAATGGTCTAATTGGCAATTACAGTTCTTGTCCGAGCATCACATTTGCAATAAGGAGGAAAATCCCCCCCAAAAAATGAAGGCTTCCTCCATGGTAAGAACCTCAAGGCAAACTGGCTGGATGGGCTACGGGTTTTACCTGGAGGGTGGCACAATGGAAGAGGTGGAAGAGAAATGGAATTGGAGAAGGAAAGCCACAGGTCAGCAATGCAGGAACACTAAGTCCAGAATCAAGCTGCAAATACGCCAGGCCAAAGAAAACATTAGATACCAAAAGGATCAAGTCAAAATCCAGACTTTAAGCCAGATGAAAGCCAATAGTTCAGAGTGAAGAAACACTGGGCATCTGGGCTCATTTTTACAAGGTGTAGTCATTTGATGTGTGGGTGGGCCACACTCATCCTACTTAAATGCTCCATAGAACTTGTCACTATGAACTTCTCTTCCTCCATATCTTGGAAAGACTCCCTCCTGTCCTGGACCCAGGACATCACTCCCTCCTGGTTCCCTGCAAGCATCTTGGTCTTTCTTAGTTCCCAGGCAGGGAGCAGCTTCCCCACCCACACTGCAGCGCCTGCACTCAGCTGGGGCTATCTTGTCTTCCTACTCCCCTTGAGCTATAGTGGCAGTGACTCCTAGCTCATCTAATCATCCATCTTTCTTCTTCTTGGGCATGAAGCTCAAAGGACTTCCCACCTTCCCTGCAGTTAGGTACAATCACGCAACGAGTACTAGCCAATAGTACATGTAAGTGAGCTCATTCTTTCTAGGACTGTCCCTTAAAAAAAAGCCCCCTTGAGATCCTTCACACTCTTCCCCTTCCACCTCACTACATGTCCCCACCTAGGGCAACCTTGCAAAGAAGGCAGTAAAGATGGAATAGCTTCTTTCAACCTGGTTGTCTGAATGCACACAGAAAAGCCTTCACTGTGAATCAGAAACGCATATGATAGATTTTATGTGAGTCTGAAATAAATTTCTACTATGTTAAGGCCCCCAATTTTTTGAGGTTTATTTGCTACTGTGGCTACTATATTTGTCATACAAAAAATACAAAGGCCCAAATGTCATGTGATCAAAGTTTATAAAATAATGAAAGGTGTGGAGAGGAGAGGCTGAATGGGGAACTTTTAAAGTTAATCCTTAGATAAACAGAAAAATTTACTGAGAAGTTAGTAAACTTGAGCTTTTTAACTTCCAGAAATCATGGAGTATATTTAAAAAAATTGTAAAAAGTTACTAAAGAAAACTTGGTCTGCTGAGAGTATTGCCCAAGCCTTTTGAGGTTGATCACAAAGGGACAATATAGCCTTCCAGAACATATCCCTTCTACAGATCTCTAAAGGGCAGGAGACATTTAAAGCACCTCTTTGTAATAAGATCAAAATCATCGTTTAAGTACACTGTAGTGATGGTGCCTCATGTTTCACTAGCTAACATCCCAGAAACGATTCTCTCACATCCTCCCAACACTGGGAAATGGCATTTAGAGCACCCACGCAAAGCCCAAGGCTGGGGGTAGGTGATTGAAAGTCGAGCTAGGGGACAATCCAGAACTTTCCACGGCATTCCTTCTATCTCCTTCACCCCTCCACATACGGAATTTTCCTGTACTTGCCAAGGAAAAACTATTACAAAGCCGATGTGTGACTTACAGGAACAACCAGCATTCCCACTTTACTTCCAGACCTTTCTCTTCATACCTGGGAAGATCCACATAAAGGAATGACTAGACTAATCAAACGTTTGGCTTTTTCAGGGACTTCTATTTACTCTCTAAAAATTAACTTTTAAAAATATAGATCATTTAAAAATATAGATCATAAATGAGTGCTAGGTTTTGTTCATCCTTGACCTTTCACGATTGCTTTCAAGACATTTAACTTTCATCTGAAAAGGCACGACTGATCTAGAGGGAGCTAAAACATAAAACAGACATTTTCCTTTCACAGAAACACTATTTAACCTTTAACTCAGAACTTCCCAAGTAGCGCACTCACCTGTAGCTGGGATATAGTTAAAGGGTATCGGAATAATATCCAGGTAACACCTTCGCTGCAAGGGGGGATGGTAAGAGAGCCTTCGTACACCCAGTAATCCCGCAGCAGAGGGTCTGTGCAGCCGTGTGGACATGTCACAAAAAGGCAAGTTAATTTACAGTAATCCCGAACACTGCGACAACAATCGTCAAAATTACAAACCATCCAAATGACACTTCTCAGATGGATGTCATTTTTAAACTAGAGCCCCATACATGTATTCTTATACTCATCATCATGGAGAAAATAATCAATGGAAAATATGAATCCTTTCTATTATTTCCAGCTATCTCTGTCAATAGATTACTATATATATATATGTATATATATGTCAAGTTTAATCACTTTAAAAGAAGTATATCCATGTTTTGTTTTGTTTTTTCACCTTATTAGAGGATTTACCTGACTGAATGATACCTACTATTGAATACTTACTACATGCCAGGCACTATTCTACCTAAGTGTTTTACATTAATTCATCAACCTTTACAACAAACCAATGAGATAAGTACTATTACTAGCCCATATTTTAGATGGAGAAACTGAATCACAGAAGGTTAGTCATTTGCCAAAGTCACTCAGCTAACAACCGACAGAGCCAGGATTTGAACCTGGCTTCTAAGCCTGTATTTTTAACCATTCAGTTCTAGCTACCTCTATATTGCTTCTTCAATAGCAAAATATTAAAATCCCATTATGATTAAGTCATTTATCTCTGTATTAAAATAATTTATAATTAAGTATGATGAGTAAATGCTTAACATGTGATAGAAATTGCCTTGTTGTAGAGCAATTAAATGTAGCAAGTAGAGGATACAAGGCATAAATTTACTTGATTTTGTTTGAAACACTAAGAAATAGCCCATAACTTAGACAATAAAATTTTATGTAAACCAACCTTTAACTCCAAATAATTTTCTGAGTATTGTATGCATAATTATTACCTATACATAAACACAATTTAGAGTAATATCTAAATAATAATATTCCTGCAAATGGTAACCTAATAAAATTAGACATAAAGTTTGTTTCACTCTAGAGATTAATAAGAACTTCACTGATCAATCTTAAAAATATATCAAGGTTATTTTATCATGCTGGTACTTTACACAGAGGTAGTGATTTTTACAAATAATCCTAAGAAGGCTCTTTAAAGATTAATGGAACTAGTGGCAAAGTGTCTCCTTTATTTGGAAAGGTTTACTTCTATATTTAGAATAATCTGGAAATAGTATCTGCTGTAGAGAATATAAATCGTAAAGAAACTTTATTAGCTAATAATATGTAGTTATGTATATTCTGAGAAAAACAAAGCAGTCACAACCACAGGTAAAATTCATTTTATCTAATCAGATAAATACTTACCTGGTAATAAAGTGTTAGGATTAAAGCAGGGTATTGTTTTGGACTTCCCCTGAAAAAGAAAAAATATTTACCCCATGTTATTGTAAAAATGTTTAAGTTTTAGAATGAGAAATGTATTAGAACCAAAAATCTAGAATGAAGTCTTTTCTGAATGGCTTCACCAGGTCTCACAGATTTGTGGGTGTTCCCTTCTGTCTCTCACTGGAGCAACATTGGCTGGTTCCAACAGGACACTCCTGCTCTCATTCTATGGCTATTTTCTTTGCCACCACAGTTCAATTTTCCCCATAAATCCTGGCATGGAACTTATAGCTGGTGTCCACCTACCCCACAGCAGCGACTTTCCCTGCTCCTAGCACATTCATACCAGAGACTTGGGCTGAATGCCTTGGTGTAAAACGCCCTGGCTGAGGGGATTCTTTCGAGGTGCCTTTCATCTTGTTTGCTTTCATCTCAGCTCCTAACCTTGGCATTACAGCCTGGCGCCCAATGTCTCGTGTGTCCCATTTGGATTTGGTACTTCAGCTCTAGGATCTATTCTAGATGCTCTCTGCATCCAGAAAGGGAGATCCGAAACTCAGATGAAAATGTTCTATTCTCATTAACTTTTATCAAAGCTAGATTTAAATGTCACGGGAAATATCTGTCCCCTTGGTCAACGATTCACATTGAAAGCTTTATTTTAAATCATATCATTCAGATTGCTGAAGCAGACAGACCTGTCATGTGAAGCGGATTTCTCTTGATTACTCTACTGACACAGACACAACAAGGAAAGTTGATGTGTAACCTATATGTCTCTTCCTTACTTCCTGGGACAATTTTATACATTAAAGAATCCAGATTACTCACCTCCCCCCATCCTCCTGTATTCCACAGTGATTGATGTCCTATCAGCGGATGAATGAAGTTTTCTCGACTCACTTCTATTGAACAAATGTCAATCAAAATGTGTCCCCACCCCCTTTTTACCAGCTTAGTTACCAGGCTGGGCTTCCCTTGGAAGCTGGGTTCACGCAAGCCTGCTCAGGAGATCCTCACTGGAGGCGCTGCCTGGTTCAAGATGCCCTGGGCCGTGCGAGTGTAGAGCTAACTGCACTTAATTCCCCGAGCGATCTTTCTCAGAAGTAGCCTTGGGTCTCTCATCCCTTTCAATCAAGCAACTTCAACTCCTGCTCTTCATTTGCTACAGCCACGCGGGACTGAACTACTCCCCTCCCCAAGGCCACTGAGATTCGGCCGACTCAGTGCAAGCCTAGAAGGCACTATCTGTAACAGAACTCGGCTTCCTAGCAATGCTGGGCTGCACCACTGCAGGGTCATATTGATCTAAGTCACCCTCTCTGGAATATAATCTTATGGCATATGTGTACTTGTCTTCCTTTTTTAAAAAAAAAAAAAAATTTATTTCACATAAATACTTTGAAGTACGGTTCCCCAAATTTTTATTTGTTTCATTTACACCACTTATATAATGAGTGGGCAGGAAAGGGTTAACTCAGCAGGCTGGGATCCCCAAACCCTGCACGCCCTATATAAAGGCCTGTCTTTAGGACTGACTCTTGGCTGGCTCCTGGGATGTAACCTCTGAGGTTGGAATATTCCACCTGATAAGAGTGTTTCTGTATGCCTGAGGCCTTAGGCCATGCTGTACTTCGGTGAACTCCTGTTGTACCCGTGAGGCCTTGGCCTAACCAGATAAGTTTATCCTGACAGTGTGATTCCCGGTGAAGGCCTGGTTGTGCCAGTGGGGTGGAGGGTGTTGCTGCTGGAGTTTGAGCAGCTAAGGTCGTTTATGATGCAGGCGTTTTGTGCTTGCATGACTAACCCCTAATATTAATTAAAACCCTGGACACCAAGACTAGGGTGAGCGTCTCTGATTGGCCAACACTTCACGCATGTTGTGACACATCACTGCTGGGAGAATCAGGGGCATCCCAATGTGACTCCACTGTGAGGGACTCCTGGGGGCTACTGCCTGGTGTCCCCCAGACTTCACTCCATGTGCCCTTTCCTTCTGCTGATTTTCCACCCGTATCTTCCCACCGTAATGAACCATACCATAAGGACAGCAGCTTTTCTGAGTCCTGCGAGTCCTTCCAGGAAATCATGGCGCCCACAGGTGGTCATGGGGACCATTTATACAAGCAGGATTTTTATTTATTTTAAATAATGATTTACCTTATACTGAATATCTTGCAGTATTTCAGTCACAGCCTTCAGGCCAACATGTTCTTTTCCTATCTGAAATATATAAAGCATAAACCAAAACCACAACACTTTTAAAAGTTCAGCTTAAACGAACAGAACCAAGTCTACCTGAATGCCCTCCTTGGGGAATAATTAAATGACCTTTTTTTTTTAATCACTAGGTCAACATCTACTAAATGTAATTAAAGTTGTCACAGAAGCTAGTATAATAAAATATTAGATATGCAATGTCTAAGAATCCATTCTAAATTCTTGCTGTGTACAGGTACCACTCACTGTGCGATATATATAATATATTAAATCACAAAATAACATTATAAAAATGTAAGGAATATTTTTTAATTAAAACTACTCAGTACATTTCAAACCATTCCATTTTTACCTTTGGCATTTATAGACCACTATAAGACTTTATCAATGCTGAAAAATTGTATTCACTCCAAAAAGTGAGCATGTGAACAATATTTCTTTATTACCATAGAACATAATTCTATAACTACTTTCTGTTCTTAAATATTAAATAAGTTAATAATAAATATTAATAAATAACATGCCTTTTCTATAGCCTTCTATTTTAAAACATTATATATCACTACAGCTACTTTTAGTTTATAAAATGCTCCAAAGAAATGTGAGACTCAAAAAGACCTAATATTTAGTATTCTTAACTTTAACAGTGAAAATTGTAAGTGCCATCTGACCCACTTTACATGCTCTATGAGAACGGACGAGAGTAATAGCAGAGATAATTTATAACCTCAGATAAACAATCACTGTTAACGTTATCGTTTTTCTTCCACATAAATATTTGGAGAATGCCTTAAAAGAAATTAGGGTAGCTGTCAACATGTTCATGTTCTCTGTTTCTCTCAACACTAACAAAGTGTGAAATATTCGAGCTGAAAGGGTATCCAGAAGGAAAGGAGAGAGACAAGAAACACTTAAACTAAGATAGGCCAATCCACTTAAACTAAGATAGGCCAATCAGTTCAAAACAACCAAGACTTTATTTTTCCAAATGTTTGCAATTCCTGAGATAGGCTCTAAAAACAAAAAATAAATTCTCCAAGGTTAAAAAAAAAACACAAAAACCTAATGCATATGTCCCTGTGAGTGAAACAACTTGGATTTTTAGGCACTACTCAATCTTCAGGAGAAATGGGCCTCTCTCTGACTTACTGGTTTAACCACGCTATAGCACTTATATGCCTACACCTGCAGCTTGGGTCTGTTTTCCTTTCACACAGCTCCTGACAGATTATAAGCAACTTTGGAGCGTCCACATCTGAACACTGTGAGGCCGCATGGCGCAGTGGACCCAGAAGCCAGCTCACTTGGAGTCAGGCTGCCTGGCTCTCATCCCAATGCAGCTGCTTCCGAGCTATGTGACGTTGAGCAACTGTATTTAACTTCTATGTCCTTCGCTTCCTCATCTATTTATTGGAGAGGATTAAAATGATAGGGCTGAAGATGAGATTAAACCAAAGAATTTAGAACAGGGCTTGAATCATCATAATCCAATTAATATTATCCATTATTATTCTTAATCTGAATGACTTACAGCATCAAATATAGTTTTTACACATAGTTATCACTTAATAACTATCACTGGCTCCTCCTGATAAAGACTCTTTATGTGCAAAACTTTATATCCCACAACAAACTCTGGCTATTACTCCATCTCTTTGCTTTCCTCCTTCCCAATATTTTGTATGAAGACGTTATAACTAATGGAAAGCAAGTACCAATGACAATCTCTGTACCCCAATTGTTGAAATCCTGCAACAGTTCAAGTAACATAAGCCGGTACCAAGAGTCCACCAGGAACCGTGAGACCAGTTAATTTCTTCCCTCTCACCTTTGCCGTCCTTCACCACCACCGAAAATGCACACACCTCTGGTCAGTTCTCCTCTCCTGGAATCACAGCCCTGTGCCACCTGTGTTTTTTCACTCCTAACTCAATCTCTCCTTAGTTTCCACTGCACTCTCTCATACAGGATGAATCCACATCCGTGACCAGCTCTCCCTCCACCTCGGGCGTGTGTGAACACCCTCAGACCTGCGCAAGGCCACGCGTCTCTCGCGGGCCTTCCGAGCGGACGCCGTACAGTCTCCTGGGGACACAGACTGGAAGCAGCGGCCCGAGCTCTGCTGTCCTTTCCAGTTTGGTCCTCTCTGACCCGCACTCACAAGCTGTCCTCCTGAGCAGACTGTCCTCCTCCGGCACTCTCAAGCCCTCCTTGTCCCTTACTGACTTGACCCACTGGGCACTCCCTGCCAGGCATCGCCTCCTGCTGCCACCCCGGATGTCTCCCCCACCCATGCCCCCTGGCCTAAGTCTCTTCACCCTTCTGTCCGTGGCTTTCCGCTGCATTCCACCTCAGCAAACTTACCCTGAGAAGCTGCCCTGCAGCAGCTTTCATTCTGAAAACTTCAACTGCAGAAGACCATCCCCTCTGACCAGGCAGCCTCACCCACCAGCTCTCCCCTCACTGACCACCGGGAGCCAGGGCTCTGAGGCCTAATGACTTCCCTTCCACCCGCTCCTGGCCAGATGGGCGACATCTCTTCAGCCCCTCTCGATTCTTTGACCTCTCTATCCTCCCAAGTCATCTGCTCTATGATGGATCTGCACTCAATTTATTATAATCCTCCATTCCTTTACCTGGAAGAACAACCTGCCATCCCTTGTACAGGATGTCCAATCTCAAGTGGCTCCCCCACTGACTGTCAAGTCTACTGTCATTCTCTCCTGGCCTATTTCAAGACCCAATCTCACGCCCACACCCTTTGCTCTATAAATCCTTTGCTTTGTATGTCTCAGAGATAATAAAGGTCATCGGGCATGAATTCCCCTAATTTCTTTTCTCCACCTACAAATCGGCCCCACTTGTGCCTGCCCTTTCCCCCTGGACCTGTATTTTGGAGAAAGAGTGGGTCTCCTCCTAGCCAAGGTTGGTTCGTTCTCACCCAATGCCCTCCTGCCTCTTCCAGGACTTTTCTACATCAGTGACACCCTCTCTTTCCAGTATTTTTAAACTCCATGTCTGCTCTAGCTCTTTTTGCTCAGAATAAAAACACAGGCAGATCTTAGATCTCAAAATGATTTACTGTATGTCACTACTAGCTATTGCCCATCTGTCCTTCCTTCCTTTGGTTGAGGTTTTTGGAAGGGAAGTCTACATTTGCTGCCTCCTTGGAAAGGAAGTCTACACTCATTGCCTCCAACACCCTCTCCTGTCTTCCCTCCTCCAGCCCAAGTGCCAGACTCTGATGGATCTCAGCTCCTCTCCTTGGTCGTTCCTTCCTTCCTTTGTGAAATTTTGCTCTCAGTTCCTGCAAGTTTACTCTCTCCTGAATTTTTCCTCACAGAAACTCATGGTAAGTTAGAACAATTGTGCCTGTTCTCAAGGCTTTTCCTTGCCTACAATGACACAGCTGGTAACTGGAAACACTGATGCTAGTTCCAGGAGACTGGGCTTTCAGTCCAGGGTGCTAAGAGTCTACGGCACCTGCTATAGGCTAAGAATCAGTAACTGAAAATACTGACTTATCATATCTAGTTCCATCCACAAATATTTATTGTGGATTTTTCTTGTTTAAATAAATAAATGTTATTTATTTATTTCTCCAAAGATGAAACTAACACGTTCCCTTCCCTTCTATGTATGACTATGTGGTTGTTTGTATTCTTATTTTTATTTTACTATTTTTATTCTTATTTTCAATAATGAGATACTGCCTCCTACTGCTTAAACTTCTCAGATTTGGATGTTTTATTAACTTTTCCAGGTTATAAGAACAGTCTTTAATAATTATTACTGCAATATACTAAAGATTATCAAATGTAATTGTATAATTAAAATATTTTTCATCAATATTTTGGGACTCTTGTTTATTTATATAATACAGTTATAAATCAGAAGGAATATAGGGCTCTGCCTGTGAAAAAGTCATGAAACAAACAATGAGAAGAGAGTTCATTTAAAAATGTAAAGATTTACTTTTAAATTCTATGACATGTGTTGTACTTTTAAGATGTTGATTTGAAAACATTAAGAGACTAGGCCAGGCGCGTGGCTCATGCCTATAATCCTAGCATTCTAGGAGGCCAAGGCAGGAGGATCACTTGAGGTCAGGAGCTCAACACCAGCCTGAGAAAGAGCAAGACCCCGTCTTTACTAAAAATACAAATATTAGCCAGGCGTGGTGACATGTGCCTACAGTCCCAGATACTCAGGAGCCTGAGGCAGGAGGATCGCTTGAGCCTGGGAGATTGAGGTTGCTGTGAGCTAGGCAGATGCCACGGCACTCTAGCCTGGGCAACAGAGCGAGACTCTGTCTCAAAAAAAAAAAAGAAAGAAAGAAAAAAGTAAAAACCATTAAGAGGCTAAAACTGGATGGCTACTTTCAAACACGAATAAAGAAATATCTTAGAGATACATACAACTGAGAACCAAATCAAAGACTCAATACCCTTCATGATAGCAACAAAAAATAAAGTACCTAGGAATATATTTAACTAAGGAGGTAAAAGACCTCTACAGGAAGAACTATGAAACACTGAGGAAGAAATAGCAGAGGACATAAACAGGTAAAAAACCATACCATGCTCATGGGTCTGCAGAATCAACATTGTTAAAAGTCTATAGCAGCCAAAGTGATCTACAGATTCAATGCAATTCCTATCAAAATACCAACATCATTTTTCACAGATCTAGAAAAAATAATGCTATGCTTTGTATAAAAACAGAGAAGATCCCAAGTGGTAAAAGCAACCTTAAGCAAAATGAACATAATTGGGAGGCATCAAATTACCAGACTTCAAGCTATAACACAAGGCTATAGTAACTAAAACAGCATGGAATTGGTACAAGAATAGAGACATAGACCAATGGAACAGAATTGAGAACCCAGATATAAAACCATCCTCTTATAGCCATCTAATCTTTCACAAAGTTGATAAAAGCATATACTGGTGAAAAGAATCCTTATTCAATAAATGGTGCTGGGAAAATTGGATAGCCACATGTAAAAGACTGAAAAAGGATCTGCACCTTTCACCTCTCATAAAAATCAATTCACAGTAGATAACAGACTTAAACCTACAGTGTAAAACTGTAAGAATTTTAGAAGAAAATGTTGGGAAAACTCTTACAGACATTGGCATAAGCAATGAATTTATAAGAAGACCCCAAAGGCAATCACAGCAACAACAAAAATAAATCAATGGGACCTGATCAAATTAAAAATCTTCTACACAGCCAAGGAAACTATTGCAAAAGCAAACAGACAACCTACAGAATGGGAGCAAATATTTGTATGTTACACACCCGATAAAGGGCTGAAAACTGTAATCTATACAGAACTCAGAAAAATCAGCCAGAAAAAATCAGACAACCCTATCAAAAAGTGGGCAAAGAACATGAACAGAAACTTCAAAAGAACATAGACTAATGGTTAACAAACATAAAAAAATGCTCAGCATCTCTAATCACCAGGGAAATGCAAATCAAAACCACAATGAGATATCACTTATCTCCAGTGAGAATGGCCTTTATCCAAAAGTCCCAAAACAATAAATGTTGGTGTGGTTGCAGAGAGATAGCAACACTCCTACACTGCTGGTGGGACAGCAAAGTAGTACAACCTCTGTGGAAAGCAATATGGAGATACCTCAAAGAGATAAAGTAGAACTACCATTTGATCCTGCAATCCCATTGCTGGGCATCTACCCAAAAGAACAAAAGATGTTCTATAAAAAGGACATCTGCACTACAATGTTTACAGGAGCACAATTTACAACTACAAAGAAGTAGAAACCACTCAAGTGCCCATCAATACATCAGTGGATTAATAAAATATGGTGTATGTATAACATGTAGTTCTACTCAGCCACAAAAAACAATGGTGATATAGCACCTCTTGTATTATCCTGGATAGAGCTGAAACCCATTCTATTAAGTGAAGTATCACGAGAATGGAAAAACAAACACCATATGTACTCACCATCAAATTGGTATTAACTAATTAAGTCTTTTATTTTTTATTTTAGCATATTATGGGGGTACAAGTGTTAAGGTTATATATATTGCCCATGCCCCCCTCCAGCCTCAAGTAAGAGCATGTCCATCCCCCAAACATTGCACATCTTACTCATTGTGATTGTATATACCCATCCCTTCCTCCCCCCTTCCACCCTCCCGACACCGGATAAATGGTACTCCTATATGTCCACTTAGGTGTTGATCCGTTAATACCAATTTGCTGGTGAGCACATGTGGTGCAGTGAAGGGTACAGTTCTTGATGAACTCTTAAGTGCACATATAATAATAGTATTCATCGGGTGTTGGGCAGATGGGAGGGGGAGGAGGGGATGGGTGTATACACACCGAATGGGTATGGTGCACACTGTCTGGGGGATGGACATGCTTCAAACTCTCGCTCGAGTAGAGGCCAATAGACCTCACCTAAACATTTGTTCCCCCATAATATGCTGAAATTTTAAAAAATCTAAAAAAATAAAAAACTATTGCAATCAATAACAGTCTCAATATATATGCCACAAAAAGCAAGTTTAAAAGAGCCCATTACTCAATTCTCTTTGGAAAATTAAGTTACTGAAGAACACTGTGCTAACATTACTGTTCTAATCCCAGGTCATCTAAAAGGCAGCCTAGAGCCATGCAGAACTGAAACTCTAGTTTCTGATACCAACTGGAAGCATTAAATTGCAGAGAGATAAATTGCTGTGTGAACATAAACAATTTCTTGACCTCTCTGGGCCCTGGTTTCTATTCTGTAAAGGGGAAAGGGTTGGAGGAGGCTAAAATTTCTAGGGTCTCTTTCACCTCTATATTTTTTATTATGTCAAGAGGATAACAAGATAAAATTTAAAAGATTCATCTTAAAAAATGAATTAAATTTTTACATTTGAAAGAATGTTTGGCTAAATTTGTATAATACCCTTTGCCTATCACAGAGCTAAAACCTAAATCTTATACTGACTATATCTGCCAAGGTCTTTGCCAGTCTTATTTTATCAGTGTTTTCTATGAGGCACTTCAAATCATCTTCAAGTGAAAATTATCAATAACAAAGAGCTAAAGTAACCCACTACATGATCATATGATGGATTTTTCTTAGATTTTGCTGTAAGCCAGGTTCTAAAAACATTTTCTGAAATTCTTTTTCGTATATAACATGAACTCTGCCTTCAGGAGACATTTTTAAATCATTTCTCCAAAGACCCTGAATGCCACTCTGAAGAAAATTTCTAATAAATAAATGAACTATTTTCTACCAGTGAGTATGGCTGAACACTCATGAACTATAGAGATCAAGTTTTTCTATTCTTAAATTTTTGGTGCTGTCTGTTTATGTATTTGATTTCACCTGTAAGTAATAAAATTGAGAGAGAATAAAATATATTTTCAAAAATGATTTAGAAATAAGCATCTCTAA
The DNA here is from genome assembly GCF_040939455.1 of Microcebus murinus. NCBI lineage: Eukaryota > Metazoa > Chordata > Mammalia > Primates > Cheirogaleidae > Microcebus > Microcebus murinus. The sequence goes on along the minus strand of NC_134110.1, from coordinate 95,919,523 downwards.
ACGATACAACAATCACAGCAGATCATTTACCTGAACAAACAAAGCAATGATGGCGATTCCATGTGGCTTCCCCACAGCCTCATCAATACTGCCAAACAGAGTGGAGTTCCAGTGGATCAGATGGAGCTGGGTGGGCAGCAAGAGACAGATCACTCATTTTTAATGTACTACTTCTATTCAGAAAGACAAAGACACATCAACTTCTTCACTATCTCTACATGGTGTCCTATTCACAAACAGACACAAATAGACTACTGCCTTCATATGAGTTCTCTGCATGAATTCCTTCCTTCTTATTTCTGAACAGAAGCAATGCTTAGTGGATCCCTGCCTCTCGAGTTCAGTCTAGTCCTGATCAGGAGGAACACACATCTAGGGACACTCATGGGTTTCACATGGATTTAGTTACCTTTCCTTAAATGTTGTCGCCTCTGCATCTCCATAAAACAAAACTCCAGATCTGGGCACAAACACTAGAACTCATTCAAAGGATTAGTACCTGCATAATCAAATACTGTGTCACCCAGTATTTCCATCAGGAAATGTACCAAGCCAGTCTCTAGTTCTGGTAAATTATTTCAATTTTCCAAGAATATCCAGAAATAGGATCCTGTAAAAAATGCTGCATTTTTTAAAACCATGGTAAAATAATGAAGGCTGATGTAAGTCTCTAAAAGATTACTATTGCCTACACTGGAGATAAAATTTTATCTGTGAAGAAATGACAAATAATGCTCAGAGGATTCCCTCACTCCTAGCCTCATAAAACTTTGCAGCTTTTAAGTTTATCTAGAATATGCACTTGCTCCTACAACACAGATAAAACACTTGCAAGAAGCCAAATTCAATTCCCTGGATAACCATCAGATGGCCATTGAGATTCTTAGTACAATAGTAGCTAGATAAACCTTCTGCCTAGAACACTATCTTTATCACTAAAGCTTTTAATCAAGTTATAATTACTTACTACCTTAAAACATCACCTCATTTAAAATGACCTAATTAAAAATTATTAAAATCATCCAAAAAGACATAGTTAAAACTCAACCACTATTTACTTTATCATCTATACAAAAACATTCAGGAAAATTATCATGAGGATGGCCCCAAATCTGATTTTTCTACTGCTGAATTTGTCCAAGTAGAATTTGCAATTATAAAGCTGACCACTAGGGGGAGGTAATAAAGTTCTCTGCCAACAATAGAAGCAGGAATTTAGGAAAAAATTATAGCCAAGGCTCAAGCTGATTCAGGCTGTGAAAAACTTACATACTGTAACTGCCCAGTAAATGTAACTGTCAAGGCACTGCCTTAAGAAAAACACGTTCTATAACCTCTCAATTAATCATAAAACACAGAGTAATTTTAATCTTTCCTTCTCTGCAACAATAGCATAGGCGTCCTAGCAGTAGAGATAAGAGCCGATTGCCTTAATTAAACCAACAAAGGAGGCCCAAAGTTCAAACGGATATTTTTCTTCTCACAGAAACATTATGGGCATTTTTTGGACAAAACAAAATATTAATAAACCAAAAAAGCATGGGTTTTTCTTTCTCCTACTCCTCATAATTCAAAAACATCACCACTCACGCAGGCACCTTTTTTTGTGTTTAAAAAAAACTGAGGGTCCTCATTCCTTACATGTGTGTTGTGTATGGTGACCTTGCTTCCAAGAGCACAGTGAGGAGAGGGGGTAAAAATAGTGATTCCACAGTGGAGAAACCTAACAAATACTGTCTGACCAAGGTCAATATCAGCATTGGTTTGTCATGCCAATAGTATGTATTCTTGCTGGGTGACGAAAATGGCCCTATGCTGCTGTGCTCTTTTCCCCAATAACCCATAATTCAATCCAGCCATAAGAAAGACATTAGACAAATCTAACTAAGGGACATCACAAAATACCTGACCAGTACTCCCTAAAATTGTCAAGGTCATCAAAAACAAGGAAAACCTGAGAAAATGTCCGAGTCAAGAGGGGCCTAGGGACACATGAGAACTGAACATAATATGGCGCCATAGGTGAGATCCTGAAACACGGCATTAAGTAAACACTAAGGGAATATAAATAAAATATAGACTCAATAATGTATCAATATTGGTCCATTAATTATAACAAATGTACCATGCTAATATAAAATGTTAATATTAATAATGGTAGAAACTGGCCATGGGGCATATGAGAATTTTCTTTACTGTCTTCATAATTGTTCTGTAAATTTAAAAGTGCTGTAAAAAAATTAGTCTATTTTTAAAAATAATAGCAAAATAACACAGATGAAAGCAACAAGAGAACCTCTACCTGTCCTCCATTCTACCGTATGGGTCGTCAATAATCACCTGAGACTTAGCAGCTCAGGGGCAGGAGCGATTCCTTCCCTCACAGTCAACAAGTGACCCGAGCTTTAAAACAGAAAGCTTTGTCCTGGTACTGAGAAACTCTCTTTTCTTGAAAGTGCCTTATATCTCATTTTAAGACCAAACAAAACATCAGAAACACTCTTTTCACACCATTATAGGTCAATTCAAGTACCAGGCAAATTTCCAACACATTTTGAAACTGGCCAAACTTCAGCTGTAACCTAGTGGTGGTGACCTAGGCTCAAGACCCACAGGCACAATGCACTCTGCATTGCTCTGCCTCTCGGATTTAGCTTGTTCTGCTCCTGACAGCTTTCCCAATCCATCTGTATTAGTCCACTTGGGCTGCCGGAACAAAGTTCCACAGACCAGGGGGCTTAAACAACAGAAACTTATTTCCTCACTGTTCTGGAGGCTGGAAGCCTGAGATCAAGGCTTCCTTTTGACTCCTGTCTCCCCGGCTTGTAGATGGCCACCTTCTCCCTTTGTCTTCACACAGTCTTGCCTCTGTATGAGTCTGTGTCTAAATTTTCTCTTCTTATAAGGACACCAGCCAAATTGGATTAGGGCCCACACTAATGACCTCGTTTAAACCCAATTACATTTGCAAAGACTGTATCTGATGTACCAGGAGTTAGGACTTCAACATATTAATGTGGTGGGGGGGGGGGGCACAATTCAGCCCATAACACCATCTATCTCACCCTTTGCTCGCTTACCACCGTAAAGTTGTTTTCTCGTATCTCATGAATTGAATTATTCACATCCACCTCTGCTCTCCCATAGCTCCTTCTTTATTCCTATAATCATATCATATTTTGCTTTATATTAATTAGTGCTGGTTCTGTTCAGTACAGCAAAGCTATAGAGGCAGGAGAGTTATCAGTGTACAGGAAGAACAAAGAGTAACTCTGTGTGTAGCTAGAGGGTATATGAGTTTGGCAATGACAAGAGGTGAGGCTAGAAAGGTAGAGGGGTCAGTCCACACAGAGCTTTAAATTTTGTCATAACTATACTTCAGGAAATGCTAAAGCAATACATTATTGCAATGAAAATTATTACTTATGCTGCCAAGAATCACTCAAACTCCTCCATAATACCCTCTTTCCTTCAAGGGTCCTTTTGACAATATAGCAGATGGATGGGAAGTAGTAGATGTTGGAGGCTGGAATATAAACTGGGAGGCTACTACAGAAGTTCCAGCTGAAAAATTATGATAGGGATGTGGATGGTTAATTTTATGTGTCAACCTGGCAAAACTATGGTACCCGAAGTTTTGGTCAAACATCAGTATAGATGCTGCTGTGAAGGTATTTTTAGATATAACTAACATTTAAACCAATAGACTTAGAGTATAGCTGATTACCCTCACAATGTGGGTGGGTCTTATCCAATCAGTTGAAGGACTTAGGAGCAAGGCTGAGGTCCCCCAAAGGAGAAGGAATTCTGCCTCCAGAGTGCAAGATAAAAATTCTGCCTCAGTTTCCAGCCTTCAAACTTTAGCTTCAACTCTTACATGAATTTCTAGCCTTCAGCCTGTTGCGCAGATTTCAGACTTGCCAACTCCCACAATCACATGATCCAATTCTTTAAACTAAATCCCAATCTCTTCTCTCTCTCTCTCCCCCTCTCCTTCCCTTTCTCCCTCTGTACAAACAAAATAAGTGTAGAGACCAATAGAAATTTAAATCTGAAGACTAGTATCAAGCAGTATAAAGAAAAAAGACCCTAAAAATTAAAGTGACAATATTTGGGATTTATTCTTCTAAGACTAAATATGTTTCCTTTGGGGAGGAGGGATGGGGGACAAAACAATCCTCTGATAATCAGAGGGAACATATTAGAACTTCAACTTATACTGATTTTTATCTAATGTCTTTATGTCAATTTTTCAATCACAAGATATAAAATATAAACATTAATACATCTCAGTACATGATTATAATTTATTAACAAATACACACATATTGAGGACATGTGCTCCAAAGTCTGTCCTAACGCGGATGGTTACGCAAAGACACACAGAGCCCCATGGGTCTGCACGGATGCACGGACAACCATGCGCTGGAAAGGGTATGGGTTAGAAAACGATGAAGCGGCCCTCTGAGTCCAAGGGAGGGGAAGCAGTCTTTCCCAATCATCTCATGAACTGGCTTAAAAGGGGTCCAAGCAGGCAGCTATTATCCGCTGAGGGGACTCAGAAGATGCACTTCAAAGCCTAACAGTACAGAATGCTCTGGGGTGTGTCTGGTCTGCGGAGAGGGCAGAATGGAGAGGCGGCAACACTGCGCACTTGTGCAACTCCATTGATAAATTCTTAGAGGCAATGTGCTCTCATAAAAGACCTCTGAGCTGGAATCACAAGTCTTATATTCTTGTTTCAGTTCCACAACTCCGTAGCTCTGTGAACTTCACAAGTCACTAACTTCTTTGAGCATCAGTCTCTGTAATACAGAGCTGTACCTTAAAAGCTTGGATTATTCACGCCTCGCCTCTCTCTGTCTTCTCACGGTATTCTCTTTATTCCTATATTCTTATCACATTTGGCCATCATTAGCACCAGTTATTGACAGCCAGCAAAGGCACAGAAGCGGGGGGCTGGAACTGGAGAATGGAGAGCGGCTTGCCAGCTTACAGTGAAGACCACGTATATAAATGCCGCTCACCACTTCTAAGGAGCTCAGGGGTTGGGTGGCATTAGCGCTGTCTCTGCAGCCTAGACGCAGGCGGCCTGCAGAGTCACCTGACTGCGCAGGGTCACCTAACTCCTTCAGCGTCCACTGGACTGCAGATGGCCCCAGGCAGGACTCAGACAAACTCTTCGGCAGCCAAGACATTCTTTGCCTTGTAAACACACTGCACAGCCTGTGGCTGGGGGCCGCCTCTTGCAGTTTGAACTCAAACTCAGACTCCTACTCCAACGACAGTGCTAGCACCAACAACAGTGCTTGAACACAGGGGCCAAGAAGCCTTCCTCCGCTGAAAATACAGGCAGTTTCCAAGCACCCTTCAGTGACTCTCCCTCACAAGGCAAGCGGCTTTGGCTTCCTCCCAGCACAGGCATGTCAGAGTAGGAGAAAGTGGTTTTCTGCAACAATTAAAGCTAAGTCCTCCCTCACGCCTCACCACTCTTCTCCCAACCTGCCACTCCCCGACCACCAGGCCTTAACGGAAGGCAAGTATGACAGAGACAGAGAAGCAAAGATCATTATTACTCTAGCAGCATGATGATCCTCGTGCCTTCTGATTAAAAACTCGGACCACAGGAAAACAACTGTGAGGCATCCTTTCACAGTTGTAGAGAAAACCTTTGGCAGGCAAGTATGACAGAGACAGAGAAGCAAAGATCATTATTACTCTAGCAGCATGATGATCCTCGTGCCTTCTGATTAAAAACTCGGACCACAGGAAAACAACTGTGAGGCATCCTTTCACAGTTGTAGAGAAAACCTTTGGCTGAGCTTTTGCTAAGGGCTCACAAATTCACATTTCCTGCAGTTGACTACACTGCTTTACCACCAGTACCTGTGAAACGTTAATCTTAATGTACTTAACTCACAGCAATAGATAAATTTGTCCAAAGTTATGAAACTCTGACAAGCCATAGCCTTATGATAATTTATCTGTCACCAAGAAAAATAAGTTTGAAGATTTCGTGGCAGCTTAACAGAAAGCTATCTTCAAGACAAATGAGGTTTATTGTTAACATAAATAACATGACAGCATTAAAGTACCAAAAAATGAATCATGAGGAATGGAAAAAGTAGTAAAAACTGAAAAGGCAATTATGACTCACAAATTTGTTTCCCCAGCCCTGGGCGCTTCTGTGAGTTCTGTAAAGTCTCCTATCTGTAAATGCTTTGTGGACATCTCCCCTGAGATGTCTTACTGTCATCTCACGATAAATATTTCTAGAAATAACATCAAATCCCTTCAAAGGAGCCCCTCGCTGACTCTCAGTAGCACCCCAGCCTCTCAGGCTGGAGACCTTGGGCCTCCCTCCTCTATCTTCAACTCATCGAGGCCTCTCCTGGCCCCTACATTACAAAGCCCAATTAATCTCTCTTCAACATGACTTTCACCATATTTCCTCTGTTCATAAATCCCTAATTTCCTCTATTTTCTAGCCACATCAGGCTTACATGTCTCTAACCCCATCCTTCCCCACCCTAACCATCCCCCAGTGCTCCAACCAAGTATGACCCCCCCCAGCTCCTCACAACAACCTCCCTGTTCTGTTTATGTTCCACTCATCCACGATGCCTTTCCCCACCCTGTCTAGACACACATCCAGATCCTACTTCTCCTCAGCCTTGACAGGCATTTGATGGAAAGACAGGCAGACTAGAGATGGAGACTGAAGATGACAGGGATGAGAGGTGGGGGCTGGGGGACGCAGGATGATGGGAGATGGAGGCAGAAATAGAGAACTCGAACCAACAGATACAAAGGAAAAGGAAGAGGAAAAAAACGGAAGGATAACTGGGATTTCCACTGAAACCACTGATCAAAAGTAAGATGAGTTCAGTTTCAGATAGAAGCTTAAACCTACACCAAAACAGTCAAACTGGTGTCCCAGCCATGAGAGATGCAGAACCAGAGCTGCCTTGAGGTGGGGCCAAAGGCGCAGGTAGCAGATAGCCTGGAGAGATGCTGCCCTACAGAGTCAGCTCGCTAGTGGATCGTCTTGAGAGAAATCGACAGAGGGCCAGACTGAGCTTTGGAAAATGGTGAGATGAGGGAAGGGAAAATATCACGTCTGCGGGAGAAAACACAGAAAATTCCTGAGTGCTGTTAGGACAAAACAGAAAAGACTTTCTAGAATAAAGCGTGATCATCAATAGTGTCAAGACTAGACTGGCAACAAAGCTGGGAAAGCTGCAAAGAAACAAAGGAAAATGAGGACAGAAAGAGACTTTGGACCTATTGTTTTTAAGATTACTGAGTTGGCAGTTTCAATCCTATGAAAGGCACAGGGGCAGAACGTAGAGGCATCAGGATAAAACGAGGGGCAAGCCAATTCCCCTATAAGGTGGGCAAGATTATCAGGAAACAGAAATTAGAAGGTAGTGGAAATCAGTATGCTTGAGTGTGAGCAAAGTTCACCTTTGACACTTAATACTCTTTTCATCTATTCTTTTAATGGTCAAAAGTGAAACCTGAAAGAATCATAGGTTGTTGTAAATTTTGATATGAAAATCGTTAAGTATTCAATGCAATCTATGAACTCAGATGTCACTGAACCTGAAAACCATTTTTCTTCTGATTTATAGTCATTAAGAACTTTTCTCTGAGCTAGGCTGTTATACAGCATAGATTCACAGAAGAAATGGCAATACCAAGTACAGGTCCTGACTTCTGTGTCCTGATTTTGCTCCACTGCTTTCCGAGGCTCCAGAAAAAAATCCAACTATAGAGAGTTGTGGCAGGTCTCAACAAATTTTGAGTTTCCAAAGACAAATATCTCACTACCTATGCTCTAGCACAGCCAAAACATCCATGCACAGAACACTCAGCACTATGACATTAGAGAAAGAAAAAAGAATTATGTCTCAACTACCCTTGTGATACTGGGGAGATTGAAAGAAGGAGGCACTAAGCAATGAAATAAAAGAGAAAAAGAGTAAGCAGGAAGTGAAACATTTGAGTGACAAAATAGATCCTTAAACAACTGAAAAATGGTTAACAGGGAAAGCACCACCTCTCTCCAGATTCACTCCTAATTATAAGCAGCAGCCCATTCATCTGCAGATAAATCGAGATTTTGTGTGTGTTATTTTCACGTGCTCCTGCACTTTCAGATATCACTGTCAATATATTATGCAGCTACTATCCAGGGAAGGACATTCAAGATGTAGACAGATATAATGGTGACAAAGTGCTGTAACGCATGGAATGGAAAATAAATTATTTGAAATTCTAACTCTAGCTGTCACCTATTGTTATGTTTGCCTAGACTTAATTATGTATCATCTTAGATAAGTAACAGAGAAGCAGGAGACAATATGTTAGAGTGTTTCAGAGCAACTTCATCCATTAATATATTAATACCAAAAAGTATAGTGTTCTTAGGGTTCAGAATCTTCAATTTAAAAAGCACTAGTTCTATGTAATTTATGAAAGGATTTTTCTTTCAAAGCAGAATGAGCTCTTTAAATGCTGATTTATTTCCTTTTGTTTATTTTAATGTTACTACCTTCTTAAGAACAGAGCATCATAAACCTATTGGGTTCTTTTCCCAAACATGAAGCTCCCTTTAGGAAATTCACTCCGAAAGGTTGCAAAAGGCTTATTGGAGCTGTCATGTGAGTCAAAGAAAGGAAAAACTGCATCATTTTTATATATTTTATATTTTATGTGAGATCAGAAGCAATTAAAACTGATTCTTTGACACTGACTTCTTGGTTTTCCAGAAAACATCCTACTTCTTATTTTTTTTTAAAGAAAAATCTGAATTGTGGGTTATGGCTGCAATTAAGTTGCTGTAACTTAAATTCTTTATACTTCATTCATTATTTTGTAAAAGAAGGTAAAGTAAAGAGATTCTCAAAGAGTCTTGGTGTTATAGAAGATAAATCATTTATAGATTGGATCTGTTCACTCTATACAATGAATCGTGAATAATGGCTGTAATCCTCCCCACTCATGCCCAAATGAGAGCCACAACTGGCAAAAGAGTTCAGAAATAATGGGAGCATTCATCTCAACATTTATTGAGCACCAACAGTGTCCAGAGTGTCAGCATCCACTGCTTCTGATATTGGAAATGCAAAGACTTCAAATCTTGTTACAAAAGAATCCAGGGCGTGAATACATAAAAATATGAAATTTATAGCCCAGTAGAAGAAAAAGATGAGTAAAAAAGGTTAGTGCACAATTAAAATGAGAGAGGATGCTGTGGGCATTTTTATTGATTTAATAAGCACTGATGTCATTAATACATTATCTACCAAGCACTCTTCTTTACAAATATTACTTCATTCAATCTTCATTAATATCATCATAATGGTAGATTCTATGCCTATCAGCAACACCCCATTTTAACCAGAAAAAAACGGAGGCTCAGGAGGTGAAGTAACCTGCCCAGGATCACAAAGCTACCAAGTGGCAGGGCCAGGATGTGGACCCAGGTGGTGTGGCTCCACAACCCGACACCACCTCTGCTGTAAGAGGGAGGGTTGAGGAAGACTGAGCAGGCTGGAATTCCCAGTGCGAATACTCACACAAAGCACGGAGGAACAGCACACAAAGTGCTCTGTAAGGAGCAGAAAAGCCGGGGAAAGCAACGGAGAGTGTGCAACCCAGGACAAGACTGGTGAGGCAGGCAGGCTGGGCCGCAGCACACCAGGTGCTGGTGAACAGTCTCCCTCCAGCTCCTGGGACAACCCCCTGAGCCCTCAGAGCCTCCGCTGTAAAAGATAGATCAGACTATCTTATGAGCAAGGAATGTTCTCTGGAAAGCTCCTAGCACATACAGAGCAGGTGCGTTCTGGCTAGAAAGCAGTCAGAGCAGGGAGAAGCTGAAGCTAGCAAGAGAGGGGTAGGTCGGGCTGGATGGTCTAGTGCCCCACCCTGGAAGACACAGGTGTGCTCACTTGTCTTCGGTGGTAGTATTTCTCATTATGCTGTCTGAACTCACCTATTTATTTTCTTAAAATTTAAAGATAATTAATAATGCTTCCACTAGAAACCCAGATTACCTCCATCATAGTCATAACTTCAAAGGTCTCCGAGAAGCGGGAACAGGAAGCAAGGACGGAGCGTGCTGTGCCCTGCCCCCAGGTGTTTAAGTCCCACAGTTTACAAAACACGGTGCCAGCTGGAGCCGTCTGCAAATCCAGCCCCAAAGGCCGGCCAGTTAGAACCCCTCATGCATATTATTAACATTCTAACACTAGGGTCACCTGCCTCCCAGAGAAAATGAAGCCATCTGAAAGAACTGATCCTGCCTCCTGCCAGGACTTCCCACCAATCATTCCTCCCTCCTCCTGACAAGGGGTCTTTGGTCCACCAGTTCTTTTCTCTTCTGAGCCTTGGACCTGACATCTCCCTCTCTGTGACTTCCTTCTCACTACTATTTACATATGTGTAAATTTTTCTCATCTTAAAAAAAGTACTTTCCTGACTTCACACACCCTCCTACTACTTTTTCTTCACAGCAAAAAGTCTTTCAAAAACTCACCTACACTCCTCATCACCGCCTCCTCCCTGCCCATGTCCTCTGCAGCCCACTGAAATCTGTCTCTCGTCGCTATCACTTTAGGGAAACTGCTCACCACGTTCACCAGGGACCTTCTTCTGTCTGGCCTGGGGGTAACTGCCTGCTCTGCAGCAGGTGACATCCCTGCCTGTCCTTCTCACACCACTCCTTCCCGTGGGCCATGTGCCATCCCTCTCTCCTGATCTCCCCTCCTGTGACAGCTGCTACGTCTCAGGCTCCTTTACTGGCTCGCTTCCCCTGACACCTTCAAAAGGTGGTTCAAGAAGTCTCACCTCACTCTTCTCACTGAGCATATTCTTGTTCGATGATCCCACCTACTCCCGTGTTTTCAATTGTCACCTGGATGTCCATGACTCCAAAATCAACACCTTTATAATCTCTGTCCTGAGGCTAGATCCCTTTATTAAACTCCCCAATGAGATAACTCCAGTGTGTTATTTATTTATTTATTCATTTATGAATGAATGACAATTTCTCACTCTGTTGCCCAGGCTAGAGTACGGCGGCATCATCATAGCTCTCTGCAACCTCAAACTCCTAGGCTCAAGCGATGCTCCTGCCTCCGCCTCCCAAAGTGCTGGGATTACAGGCATGAGCCACCTTGCCCAGCCTCCAGTGGGATATTTTAAAGTTAGCATTTCACAGCTGAATTCCCTACACTTCCTCTTAGACTGTGTCTCCTTATTCGATTCCCAGCTCTGGTGATGGAATCCCAGCCAGAAATCTCTTCCATCATCCTCTTCCCTCACAAACAACCAAGAGCTACGTCCTGTCATTTCTGTCTTCATAAAATCTCCCAAATTCACCCGCTTGACTGATTCTCATCCCCAATTCCTTAGTTCAGAGATCCATAATCTATTGTGAGACATTCTGCCCAAGTCTCTTAACTAGTCTCCACGCCTCCAAAGTTGGCAGCGCAAGTTCATTCTCTCTTGCAGTTTCACACTGCACATCTGCTCCCTGGATGCTCCCTCCTGTCCTCGGCACCATCCAAATTCCTTACCATGCAATGCACTAAAAGAATATGTCTTTCTATTAATACCCTCTTTGTAAGGGTGACAAATGTGGTTTATTATGTATTAACTGTTTCAGGTATGCTGGTGATAACAATTCTAGAAATAAGCTCTATTAAGTAATAAGAATGCATATAAAGCAATTTTAACTGGATTTAAAATTCAGCAACACTTCATTTCTCTGTGAAACACCACTGTCAGTTTTTACACTCCAACTTTATATACCTGATACATTGCCTAATAACTTCGTTTTCAGGAACAATATTTTTAAATCCAATTATAATATTCAAAATATAACAATTTACAATAAAATGTATTTATCTGAAAATGCTACTTAAAAACACTCCATTTTAATTCTCACTACACCTGAAAAGGTAGTTGTCTGTTAACACCACACACTCGAATGTGCTTTCATTTTGTGAACTGCAATTATGTAAAGCAAAAATCATAATCATTTTATTAGAAGTATGAGAAGGCACAGAATATGGAGGGAAAAGAATGGTACTTGATCCAAGTCTCCGTAACCTTGGGCAACTTATTTAATGTCTCTTGACCTGATTATTCAGTCGAAAAATAGACATAACAATATGTATCTTTAAGGGATATTTTAATGATTAAATAAGGCAAGGCATGTGTCTAGCACAAAGATGGTCTTCATAAGCATTCCCGCCACTCCCTGGTAAAATGCCATCTTGTAGTAACTCCATGGCCATGAGATAATGCAAGGGATATAAAACTTTCCAACAATACAAACACAGTATATCTTCAAAATATTGTGAGAAGAGTGAACTTTGACAGCCTAAAGAAATAAATATATATATATATATATGTAACAGAATTCGACTAAAAACATTCCCTGAAATAGAGGATTGTTTCTCCCTGTACAACTAAATGAAACTGCCCTAATCTGGAAGACAAAAAGCTATGTAAAAATCTACACCTATGCTTTCCCCATAAAGTACTTCCTTATTTATATAAGTTTTGTAATTTACTTTAAAATCATAACAAACTAATCCAACTTACTTGTTGCTCAAGAGAGTGGCACAAAGAACCATTCTTTAGCAAACTCATCACAAACCACATTATTTCTAGTGCTGATTAAAGGGGACCATGCTTCCCTGAGATTTGTGTAAGACTCTCCTGCTAATACTGCAACAGTGCTACAGACAACCAAACAGTATTTTAAAGGGCATTCTAGATAGCTGGATTTTAACACACTAGTGCCCTAAAGGACAGCACCCAAGTTCCTTTTCAATGCTGTGACAAGGTAAAGTATCACTTTCCCTGAGTGAGGTGGAACTTGTACAAAAACAGCTCGGGTAAAAAAAAAAAAAAAAAAGGTCAACCAGGAACAGGAAAGGCATCAATGGGTGTGAACCAGAAAAAGCATAACAATTCAGATAGGAAACTTTACCTACATTTACATGGTAATACACTTCAATTCTGCAGAGCTCATATAGACACATTTCTAACTAGTGGGAAAACATTTCTAAAACAAGATGATTGCATTTTGTACATAATCGAAATAAATAATCATCAATGACAAAAGTGCTTTAAAAGTTCAGAGGGCAGATATGCAAGACCAGTTAGGAAATGAGGACTTCAGTTACACCCAATCTTGCCTGCCTCTCCAGGACTGGCCAGGGTCCCTACTCCCCAAAGGTACTCACTGGCCCGGTCTGCGTAGTCCCAGATGCCTAACTAGTACATAGACTGCACTACCGAATCCCTTTATCACCTTAGCCATCCAAAGCATTCTCAAAAATTCTATGGAAATTCAAATAACAGAAACAAATTTATTATTATCTAAAAGTTTTTATTATGAGTAACATTTGCTTTATACGTAAAGAATATATCAATGAATAAAACCATATTTTTATGTGTATACACACTCACTGAAATGGAAAAGCAAGGACCTTCCTTGCTGTACAGTAATGTAATTCGGAAGATAATTCTACTATCTAAAACTATTACAGAGGTACACTTATTTTATTATCTTTGCTTTTATATAATAGCATTAAATATTTTTAATTAATTTCCTGTTAAGCCTTTAATAAGAATGAAAGCTTAATAAAAACATTGTTTCTGTGGGGGAAATAATAACCACCTTACAGTGACGGCTTCAAAGCACATTTTCAGTAAGGCATGGGAAGGAAGATAAAAGTGAAGACAGCCACAAACATCTGACCACAAAGGCAGATATTCAATTTATACTGGCAGGCCTAAGAAAAATATAATGCTAGAAAAATGCAAATTAAAAGGAGAAAAATATAATTACTACAGAAAAGATTTATTGAGCATTTACTACATTTAGCTACCCTGAAACTAAAAAGGCCAGGTAATTTTCAAAATAATTTTGAGGTACTGTGTGGAGTAAAATGTCACCTTTTCAGATAGGCATCTAATTGGTTTAACTGGATGCTCCCTCGTTCAGCACACATGGCTGACATCCACCCGCCATCCATTCCTCTCCCCTCTCCTCCTCTGTAACAGAACCCCAGCTGCATTTATATATAAGGAGACCACATGTGTAGGGAATATCAGACCCCTCCTCAGCCCCAAGGGGTGCATCTTGATTAGAACAGACAGTTGCAGCCTTGTCATTTCCCTTGAAATGACTTTTACGAACCTGCGAGTACAGAAACTCTGGCCAACTACACATAGGGGAATTCTGCTGAAGGGTGGGGGCAAAAAGGGTGAGTAAGGGGCGGGGGGGAGGGGGAATGTTTCCTAATTCTTAAAAATAGACTCATCCTGAGAGGAAAGTTTATTTCCATATATGCCTATATCCAAAAGTCGAAGAGATCACAATTACACAACCTAATGAATCATCTCAAAGAGCTAGAAAAAGAAGAACAGACTAACCCCAAACCCAGCAGAGGAAGTGAAATCATTAAGATCAAATAAGAACTAAATGAAATTGACAAGAGGGAAACTATACAGAAGATTAACAAAACAAAAAGTTGGTTCTTTGAAAAAATAAACAAACTTGACACACCATTGGCTAGACTAACAAAAAGCAGAAAAGAAAAATCTCTAATAAGCTCCATCAGGAACAATAAGGGAGAAATTACAATGGATGCCCCAGAGATACAAGATATAATTCATGAATACTACAAAAACCTGCACACAAACTGGAAAATATGGAGGAAATGGATAATTTCTTAGAAACACACAGCCTCCCTAAGCTCAACCAGGAAGAAACAGAATTCCTGAACAGACAAATATCAAATACTGAAATTGAAACAGCAATAAAAATCCTTCCTAAAAAGGAAAGTCCTGGACCAGATGGTTTCACACCCAAATTTTACCACACCTACAAGAACTGGTGCCTTTCCTGCAGAAATTATTCCACAACATGGAGAAGGATGGAATCCTCCCCAACACATTTTATGACATGAACATAACCCTGATACCAAAACCAGGAAAAAAATGCAACAAAAAAAGGAAACTACAGACCAATATCCCTTATGAATATAGATGCAAAAATTCTCAACAAAATCCTATCCAATCGAATCTAGGTGCTTGTCAAGAAAATAATCCATCACAACAAAGTGGGCTTCATTCCAGGGATGCAGGGAAGGTTCAACATACGCAAATCTATAAATGTAATTCACCATATAAACAGAAGCAAAAACAAAGATCATATGATCTTCTCTATAGACGCAGAAAAAACATTCAACAAAATTCAACACTCTTTTATGATAAGAACACTAAAAAATTGGCATAGATGGAGCTTACCTAAAAATGATACAAGCCATATATGGCAAACCCACAGCCAATATCATACTGAATGGGGGAAAAATGAAAGCATTCCCACTTAGAACTGGAACAAGACAAGGTTGCCCACTATCTCCACTTCTATTCAACATAGTGCTGAATAGAAGTGATTGCTACAGCAATCAGACAAAAGAGCGGAATTAAGGGCGTCCAAATGGGAGCAGAAGAGATCAAACTCTCACTCTTTGCTGATGACATGATATTATACCTAGAAAACCCCAAGGATTCAACCAAGAGACTCCTTGATCTGATAAATGAATTTGGTAAAGTCTCAGGATACAAAATCAACACACAGAAATCAGAGGCATTCATATACGCCAACAACAGTACAAGTGAGAACCAAATCAAAGGCTCAATTTCCTTCAAAATAGCAACAAAGAAAATAAAGTACCTTGGAATATATTAAACTAAGGAGGTAAAAGACCTCTACAGAGAGAACTATGAAACACTGAAGAAGAAAATAGCAGAGGATATAAACAGATGGAAGAATATACCATGCTCATGGGTTGGCAGAATCAGCAACATTGTTAAAATGTCTATACTACCAAAAGCGACCTACAGAGTCAATGTAATCCCTATTAAAATACCATCATCATTTTTCACAGATATAGAAAAAATAATTTTACACTTCGTATGGAACCAGAGAAGACCCCGTACAGCAAAATCAATCCTAGGCAATAAAAACAAAATAGGAGATATCAATTTACCAGACTTCAAACTATACTACAAGGCTACAGTAATTAAATCAGCTTGGGACTGGTACAAGAACAGGGACATTGACCAGTGTAACAGAAGAGAGAACCCAGACATAAAACCATCCTCATATAGCCAACTAATCTTCGGCAAAGTAGACAAAAACATACACTGGGGAAAAGAATCCTTATTCAATAAATGGTGCTGGGAAAACTGGATAGCCACATGTAGAAGATTGAAACAAGACCCACACCTTTCACCTCTCACAAAAATCAACTCACGCTGGGTAACAGACTTGAACCTTAGGTGTGTTAGAATTCTAGAGGAAAACGTTGGAAATACTCTCCTAGACATTGGCCTAGGCAAAGAATTTATGAAGAAGACCCCAAAGGCAATCACAGCAGCAACAAAAATTTAAAAATGAGACCTGATCAAATTAAAAAGCTTCTGCACAGCCAAAGAAACTGTCAAGAGAGCAAATACACAACCCACAGAATGGGAGAAAATTTTCGCAAGCTACACATTGAATAAAGGGCTGATAACTAGAATCTATTTAGAACTCAGGAAAATCAGCAAGAAAAAAATCAAACAACCCCATCAACAAATGGGCAAGTACATGAAGAGAAACTTCTCAAAAGAAGACAGAATAATGGCCAACTAACATATGAAAAAATGCTCAACATCTCTAATCTTCAGGGAAATGCAAATCAAAACCACAATGAGATATCACTTAACTCCAGTGAGAATGGCCTTTATCAAAAAGTCCCCAAACAATAAATGCTGGCGTGGATGCAGAGAGATAGGAACACTCCTACACTGCTGGTGGGACTGCAAACTAGTTCAACCTCTGTGGAAAGCAATATGGAGATACCTTAAAGTGATACAAGTAGATCTACCATTTGATCCAGCAATTCCACTACTGGGCATCTACCCAACAGATCAAAAGTCACTTCATGAAAAAGACACCTGCACTCTGAATGTTTATAGCAGCACAATTCACAATTGCAAAGCTGTGGAAACAACCCAAGTGCCCATCAATTCATGAGTGGATTAACAAAATGTGGTATATGTATACTATGGAGTACTACTCAGCTTTAAGAAACAATGGTGATATAGCACCTCTTGTATATTCCTGGATAGAGCTGGAACCCATTCTACTAAGTGAATTATCTCAAGAATGGATAAACCAGCACCACATGTACTCACCAGCAAATTGGTATTAACGGATCAACACCTCAGTGGACATATAGGAATAACATTTATCGGGTGTCAGGCTGGTGGGAAGGGGGAGGAGGGGATGGGTATTCAAGGGGGGAGGGGGGAGGGGCAATATACGTAACCTTAACACTTGTACCCCCATAATTCGCTAAAATAATAAAAAATATTTTTAAAAAATAGACTCATAAAACTGGCAGCAACATGGACTGGTGCAACCACTGGGTTAACTACTTGTCAGTATCCACTGCAACTGAACTGTGCCTATCATATAATGTAGGCTCCAATTCTAGGAATATGTTCCTCAAAAGGTCAGACTATTCAAAGAAGCTCTATTATAACAGACCAGACTTGAATCCGATCTAAATTTATGTCAACAGCAGAATAAATACACTGCAAAAAAGTCACATAATGGAATACTATACCATGAAAATTAACAAATGAAAAGTGCATATCACAGTGTAGATGAATCTCTAAGCATAAGTTGAATGAGAAAAAGCCAGACACAAAATAAAATATACTTTATGATTCAATTTATATAAAATACCCAAAACAGGCAAAATTTATCTATGATGCTAGAAGTCAAGATTGTACTTAACCTTGGAGAAGCCATGGAGGGAGCTTCCAAGAGATTTGGTTATGTTCTGTTTATTAATCTGACTGCTTTGTTCACTTTGTGAAAATGCAACAAATTGTACACTTATGATTTGGACACTTTTCTGTATGTATGTTATTTATCTATAA
Organism: Microcebus murinus; assembly: GCF_040939455.1. Taxonomy (NCBI): domain Eukaryota; kingdom Metazoa; phylum Chordata; class Mammalia; order Primates; family Cheirogaleidae; genus Microcebus; species Microcebus murinus. Next base: position 95,901,496 of record NC_134110.1, on the reverse strand, counting down.
AAGTTTTACTTTAAAAAATAAAGGCAGCACCAAAAGCACAAACAATAAGAGAAAAAAATGATAAATTTGACTTCATCTTTTGCATTTCAAACACCACAATCAAGAAAGTGAAAAGATAACCCACAGAGTAAGAGAAAATATTTGCAAATCATATGACTGATAAAGTGCTTATAACCAGAATAAAGAATTCTTATAATTCAATAATAAGACAAATAACACAGGTTTTTAAATGGGTAAAGGATTTGAATAGAAAGGTATGTGAATGACCAATAAACATATGAAAAATCATTAATGAAATAAAAATCAAAACCACAATGAGATAAAAATACACTCCAATTAGAATAGCTATAATCAAAAAGACAGACAATAACAAGTATTGGCTAGGCTATGGAGAATTTGGGATCCTTATTCATTGCTGGTGGGACTGTAAAATGTTATAGTCTTTGGAAAACAGATTATCAATTTCCAAAATGTTAAACATAGAGTTACCATATGACCCAGCAATTCCATTCCTAAGAATATACCCAAGAGAAATATATATATATATACATATATATATATATTCACTTAAAAACGTAGATACCCATGTGTACAGTCACATTATTGATAATAGCTAAAAAGTGAAAACAAACCAAATATCCAACAACTGAGGAATGGATAAACAAAATGTGGCATATAATAGAATACTCTCCAGCAATAATATGGAATGCAGTATGTATTGATACATGTTACAATATGAATGAATTATAAAATTTTTATGCTAAGTAAAAGAATGCAGCCAGAAACGACCACATATCGCATGATTCCACTTATAGGAAGTGTCTAAAACAGGCAAATCTATAGAGACAGAAAACATAATAGTGGTTGCCTAGGGATGGAGGGAGAGGGGGTTGGTAGTGATTGTTTCTACTTGGGGTGATGAAAGCATTCTACACTGGTAAAAAAAGCACAACACTGTAAATATAATAAAACCATTGAATTGTACACTCTAAATTAGTACATTTTATGATACATAAATTATATCTCAACAAAGCTATCGATATTTTTTTAAATGCAAGAAAATTAAGTCCCTCCTCTTACAACCTTTAACCATTAATTTGCCAGGATTTGATGCTTAAAGGTAAAGCAGCCACTATCTTGCAGCCAACCATGAACAAAGTGAAGAGGAAAAGCCAAAATGCTGAAATGGCTTAGCAGAAAAACAGAAACTGGTCCTTGGACATGTGGCTGAGCAGCTAGCTGAATTAAGCAACCCTGGAACTGCCTTTTGGGAGTTCTTGTAATATAGAAGGAAATATTTCCTATTATTTCTTAGTTGTGTCTTCCATTACTTACCTGAAACCAACGCATTCCTGCAATAAAAATATAGGATGTTGAACAAAAACACTCCATTAGTTACTTTCATCAAATCATTTATTTATGCATAGCATAAATAACTTAATAAATAAAAGAAAAATTTCATTACATGTTTTCATTACAATCCAAATGTGAGTTTCCAATAGACAAAATGTAATATTTCTTGAAAATAAAATTGTGTCTAAGAGGAGATAAGTGGATTGAGCTTTTTGCTCTGATTTAGAGCTTTTCAGAAAATAATATTCTAAAAGACATTTTCTATATCATTTTATAATGTCCTAAAAAATAAAGACATGAAGAATATAAACCAATAATCAATGGCCATAAAATGTATCATCAGCTAAAGTGATTTTTAAGAGTATAAACCTAATCCCAAATGTCTTATACTTGCATCAATATTTCCTAACAATCAAGTGTGGTAGATTTTATTAGTAGTAGTTTATTAATGTGAGTAGCTTAATAACTTTCAAGAAAGGGTTGATTATTGATGGGCATAAGGACAACATATGCTACTATCATAGCTACAATCATAATATGTAAACTAGAGGCATAAAATAGCTGTTACCTAGGATCAAGAATATAATTTCCCTTTGGTAAAGTACTGCGTGATTAGGCTTACTCAGGAACATTATATATTCCTGTGATACCGATAAGCATTGGTGACAGGATACCACATTAAAATTGCAACTGTTACCATCTCCATGTCATTGGATGAATAAAAGATACTCTGTGTTCTTATATTAACTCATTTACCTAGAGCCAGATTTAAATGGATACATAAGTACATATCAGCTGCTGTAATAATTTCTGGTCTCTGACCTCTCTTCTAAGTTACATATGAACATTTCTAACCCCTTCCTGGGCATTTCCACAGGATGAATGGCAATAGTCAAATTCAAAACCTAGCAAACTATACACCACAATTTCCTACCAAAACAGCCCTCCATTCTCACATTCCCTAAGAGCACCACCATTCTTCTAGCTACCAAAGCTCAAATCTTTTAGAGGAATCAAAAGCTCCTCTTTTCCCCTGATCTTCAAACAAAAGTTCAAAGCCTTGGTAGGCTCTGAATGTTCTTCTCTCCTGACATTGCTTCTATTATAACATGCCATTCTTTTCCTTTGTCAAGGCCATTATACCATCTCAAGTCAACTTGATTTTCAGAAATGAGCCTCACACTCAAAATCTTAATTCATGCATAACACTATGTATGTGCTCACTAAATGTCATTCTAAAAAAAAAACTTATAGTATTTGGTCGACCCAATATTACACCTACTATCTTCTTCCAGACCCCCAAAAAGAAGGTTGGAAAAGAAGGGCAAAGCCATCTGCTATTCTCTCAAATTCCCCCACCCCACTGGACTCAATATTTATTCAATAGGAAACAATCTAAATGCTTCTGAAATTACACTCAAGCAATCAAGTATATTTTCTCCTAAAAGGAGAGCTCAAATTTAAACAGAATCAAGAAGCAAAAGTCTAGTTCTCCAAAGGCTTCTAGCTTATCCCAGATCAGTAATGCCAGCAGAACAAATTCTAGTAATCTCAAATAAAATTCTGTATTGCATGTGTAAATGTGATTATTTTCACATCAAAGTCAAAATTAAGTCTCTATTAAAATTCAGATATATATAAATGTAAAATATCCATGTAATTTGATACATTTTCATTTGTTGCTTTCACAGTCAATATTTCTTATCTTTATTTTCTGTCATTTTTATAATTTATAAAAACACAAAGTTATGAGAGCCCCCATGTGCACTGACAAGGTCTGGACATCTATGCTGAAAAATAACACAGGCAACAGGAAGGGTATGACAGAGAAAGGGATAGATTCTAGGAACAGCATTGACAACAGCAAGCTGTAGCAATTCCAAGGAGCAGATATCAGGACAAAGTCCTGAAAAAACACCACCAGAAAGGAGCAGTTCTGCTTGGTGCTGCCTAGGAAATTCAGGCAGAAACACACATTACCCTGTGAAGATCAATAAATTAAGACCATTAGACCAAAAAAAGGAGAATAGAAATTCCAAAGCTGAATTTTTTTCCCTTGAGAATACAAACCAACTCCAATCAGCAATAAATAAAAACTAAAATCTGCTAATCCTTAGTTTAATTTATTCTTATGTTGTGTGAAGAAATATCAGCACTTTTCTAAGTAAGACTCAAATTATATAAGGGTTAGCACAGTGTTAAACACTTAATCTCTTTGTCCTACCTAAGCTAAGGACATCTTTATAACTTTCCAAGGAACTGCAACCCCAACTACTACAGGCTGAACATCCCAAATCCAAAAATGTACAATCTGACATGCTCCAAATCTGAAAGTTTCTGAGTGCCAACATGATGCTCCAAGGAAATGCTCACCAAAGTATTTCAGATTTGGGGATTTAAGATGCTGAACCGCTTAATATATAACCCAAATATTCCAAAATCTGAAAAAATCTAAAATCTAAAAACACATCTAGTTCCAAGCATTCTGGATAAAGAATACTCAATTTGTACTGTTCTTTACCTAATTTGGAAGTGGTTAGGATTAAAAGCAATATGGATAGAAACAGGGCAAAGGGATGCTATTTGTTAAAATTGTACCAATCCAAATTCATCAGTTTCCCCTCACTATGGTACCTCACCTTCTGATTCCTTTTTTCCCCTTATTAATTGTACCATCATTATTCCCATAATTTCATTCCAGCACTATTTCATTTCTCAAGTCCATTTCTCAGCATCTATCTGATTGGCCTTTTCCCATCTTTCACCAACCCTATCCATTGTCCTCAACTACATCTCTTACATTCACCTCTTCCTGTTCCATCTGTGTCTTTTCTTCCCCATTCCCATTCCACCACCCTAATCCAGCCCCTGACACCTGCTACTTGCTTAAACGTGCTAGTGGTTCCCTGCTGCCTCTGGAACGTGGAGTCTGATTCTCAGGCAGGCATTAGGCTTTCCCCATCTTGACTCTGGACCCCTCTAGGGTTGCCTCCAGTGACATTTCCCACACATATGAGGAGCCCAGATTTCCGTGCTGGCTCTTCCACCCCAGAATGGCCTCCCCATCTTGTTTATCCATCAAACTCCTACTTAAATGTCAAGGCCCAGCTCCAATATCCACTCCTTTCTACAGTTTTCTCTGAGCCTGGAGGAAATCTATTATTCTATGATCTATATTGCCCTTCATATCCCACCCCCTAAAGCTTTTTTTCAAACATATTTGCCTTTTCTTGAAATATATCTGCCACCTTGTGGAAAGGCGAACAACTTCTGAGCCTAAATTAGTTCTCATGCACTGTCATATCCTCAGCACCAACCACAGCAGCAAATACACGGCAGTTGCTCCCTGAGTGTGTTTTGGATTGATCTACATTGTCATTCAGCCCTTCAAGCGTTATCTTTTCACATGTTTCTGTCTCGCTTCCCCCTCTCCTAACCAGACTGCAGAATCATTAAAAACAAATGCCATTTCCTTACATTTTATATTTCTCACAGGATTTGGCTTTAAACACGGACACTTAACAAATGTCTGTTAACTGAATGGAATATATCACTCCACCATCTTGCCTCCCTAACAGTCTGAAATCTCTGGAATATCATTCTTCTCACTTGCTCATAGGGAAAACAGTCTGTGAAAGAGAAAGAGCTACAAAAGAGAAGCCCAGTGGACCTCAGCAGAGGAGAAGGCATCAGACCATTGCTCTGGGACAGCCTGAATCCTGCTACAACCCAACCACTGCCCGTCTGTAGATGCCTTTAATATAGTTGAGCTCTAGATCAGCAAGATTGGGAACACAGTTAAACAAAGAACGGTCAGTGCTGATAAGCTAATTAGGAACAACACCCACTGATAAAAATCTGTAATATTTGTTCTCCATAACAAGGTGGATAAATGATATTGTTTTTCAAAATTATTGCAAAATATTTCCAGTGCCATACAACCCAAATTGGGAAGATTAGTGATTTAAATCCTGGACTAAGGTCACTGTTTTTGAAAAGTAAATTTTCCATACATTACCCTTAGTTATACCCAAGGTTCCAACAGTGATTGGCCCAGATTGAGATGGTGAATTGACCAAAAACCCACTGAAAGAAAGAAAGAAAGAGGAGACAGAGAGGAGGGAGAGAGAGGAGGGAGAGAGGCAGAAAGGGAGAGAGGGAGGTTTCGAGAAAGGGAGAAAAGGAGAGAGGGAGAGGGAGAGAGACAGAGACAGAGACAGAGAGATCTAAACCCTGGGATGATTCAAAATCCCTACTGACCCCACCCAACCCCAAATTCTTTTACAAAGTGGAAAACTGTATGACTATCTTAGGTTCAATATAGTAAGCAAAAAGGGATGTACATGGTCCCAGGTGATTAAAACAAACAGACATGCAATAAAAGGAAACAGGATTTCCTTTACTGATTCCCAGATGTGCTTGTCCTCTTGCTAGTGTCTAGTGCCATAGAATTGCAAAAGGTAAGTGGGAGAATGTTGAAGAGTTAGTCTTACTAACAGGAAATGCTTCTTCCCTATTCCTGGTTTCTATAAAAAGGGATTTTCCCTAAACGAAGCTGGCTTTCCTCTCCACTCCTTCAACTAACTCCTTCCTCTTTTTTGTTTTTAAACTCTTGTGAAATATGAACTACTCGTAGGGAGCAGACTAATAAATTCTACCCGGAACACCACTCCCTCCTCTCCCCCCACCATTGCCTGTAACTGCATGGGCGCATCTGCCTAATTCTGGGCACTCTTCTCTTAAACTAAGCTATGGCTCCAACGTTGTTCTATTCACAATACAGGTGATATTTTGTTCTCCATCTGACGACTCTAAGAATGCCTTATTTCCCAATTTGTTCAGAATTCAGGCTGGGGATAAGGGATCTCTTTACTGAGTCTCTTCAAAGAACTCACCAATTTATAGCTCCCAACGAATATTCATGGGAAATACATTATCAACTCTGGAGCCAAACAAATCGGTTCCACTGAATAAACTCACTCATTCAGAGGTTTAAGTGATTCATTGAGCTGGGTTTAGGGTTTATTTACTTGCCTTTGGGTCCCCAAGTATAGACATTAATTGATGAAAAGAGACCTACCTTTCATTTGTCAGGTCTTAGAATAAATGTCTTCCTTCTACACTTAATGTTTATATTCAACAATTTAAAATCTTGATTTATTTTTTCTATTCATCTCAAGGCTTCTTAAAAAACTATGTTTGTATAATTATTAGTTATTACAACTAAGTTATGCCATTTACATCCAATACAACTAATTATGCCCTTAAAATGCTTCTAGAAAGCACTTTAAATGAATGCCAGATTTTGTTTAAAAACATCATTTTCTATCACCATATGAGCAATTCAGCGCATGGTGCTTCCAACATTACACTATTAAATTTTACAAGCCTCTTCCTAAATTTATAAGGGTAGGTACCATTTTATCACCCTTATGTGCCAACGAAGGGATTGAGGTTAAACAACCACACAGAAGTCAGACAGCATACACCACGGTGAACTGAAATCAGGATGTAGCTCTCCCTGCCTAATAATCTACATCACCAGAGTAAGCTGCCTCAACTTCTCATATGATTCCTGGTATGTGGTTCTAGGATTCCACAATGAGTTTTTGTCATGTGGAGACCAATGATGCTAAAAGAGAAAATGTATTCAAGCACAGCAAAGCAGTTGCAAGGACACAATTATCTTACAAACATCCTTGTATCATTTTAAGCTATCATGCTTAAAAAACAGAAGAAAAAAAAACATATAGTTTTTTTTATACAGGTTAAGAACTTATGCAGTTAAAATCTCTTGACCTCCTTTGAATCCGTTAGAAGTTTTATTATACTGTTACCCAATTATCTTTCTCAAGGCAAAAATTACTTAATTTTCATTATAAAATAAGCTGATAAAATAAATTAAATTTTACTGCATATGCATGCACAATAATCATAATAAAATGACCAGGAAATATCATATTGATTTGACTTATAAAAGACAACATAATCAACTAAAAGAAGGAGGAGTTTAACAAGAAAAAAAAAAACATGAGACTTCCAATTATTTCCTCCATTCACATACTCCCTGCATTTCTTATTTGTAGTAACAAAAAGATTTTTGTTTCCCCCTCAGGATATTTTCAACATATTTTTATCATCACAACCCAGTAATGCCTTTGATGTCCTCCAATCCTTCCCTAATACCAGGAAATACAGAAGGATTTACTCTTTGCCAACCTCTGAGCTAATTTCTAGCCCTTGTTTATAGATAGGAACATTGAAGTTGGAAGCAGCTTACTAACTTGCCCAAGATTGCAGAGTTTGGTCTTAAATCCAAGTTCTTCTGACTTAGAACCTGAACTCTTACCAATACGCCATCCTGAATCCCTCCCACACTGCCACGCTGTTCTCAGGGAGGAAGGCGCAGCCCAGGTCCCACGTTCTCTAGCAGCCTTCCAGAACTGACACCTCTCTTACTCTTCCCCATCATGAAAACTTTCCTTTCCTGTGTCTCACTGACTCTAATTTTGTCAGGTTACCGAAGTTAATCTAGCCTACAATGACCTGTGACTCGGTTGTACCTAGTACAAGGCCTTCCACATACTCATCGATAAACATTTTGTGCAGCTGACAATTATTTACAACTCAAATGACATATCTGCATTCTAATATACAGCTTCACAATCTTCCGCTAATTAGTGCCGAATAGCCTGAATCTGCATATCGCACAGACTGGGTAGAGGGGCTGAGGTCCTTTCAATGCCACAGAAACACTCAAGTACAACAGTCACTCAAGTACAACAGTTAATCTGAGGTTAACCTTGGTCCAAAAATATAAAATGGAAAATTCCAGAAATAAACAATTCGTAAATTTTAAATTCTGAGTAGCATGATGAAATCTTGCACCATCCTCTTCTCCCCCACCAGAGATGTAAATCATCCCTTTGTCCAGAGCCTCCACATTGTACACATTCCCCACACATTAGTCACTTAGCAGCCAGCTCAGTTGTCAGATCTATTGTCATAGTATTGCAGTGCTATGGTTCAAGGAATTCTTATTTTACTTAATAATGGTCCCAAAGCACAAGAGCACTGATGCTGGCATATTGTTATAATTGTTCCATTATGAGTTATTATAGTTAATCTCTTACTGTGCTTAATTTACAAATTAAACCTTCATAGGTATATGATATAGGAAAAAGCACACATATAGGAAAAAGAACACTATATATAGGATTTGGTACTATCCACAGTTTTAGGCATCCACTGGGTGTCTTAAAACGTATCCCTGTGCTGTCCCCTCTTATAAGACAAAGCACATATACCAGGCGTCTGGGGATGCCCAAACCAATCCATCATCTTGGGTGCCTGATTACTCCCCCACCAGGTCCTGAGATTGGGCCTAAACTCCAAGCCACTACCATCTCAGCTGGCACCTACCTGCAACCACCACCTGCAGGTCTAGAAACTGGCCCACCCAGCCCATCACAACCATGGCCAACATCAATGTGCACCACTTGGGCTCCAGAGAATCATCCTGCCGCTGCTACTCTGCCATCGCCCATGTCATGCCAGCTTTCTAGGGACCAGAGAACCTGCCCACCCACCCAGTCCACCACTACTACTACTGACATCTGAGCAAGCCACATGGAGGCCCAAGAATTGGCCCACCAGTCATTACCAACAGAGGTGCTAGTGTGCACCATCCTGGGGCACAAAGATAGGCATACTTAGTCCACCACTGCCACCACTAGGGCCTGAAGACTGCCCCTTCCACCTGGCATCCCAGTCCCCAGTGCAACTTCACCATAGCCTCTACTAATAACCCAAACCCACACAGAAAATCACAGATACTGTTAATGCCCTCTGCAGCCAAAGAAATCATACAGAGACTGCACTACCTGCATGCATCCAAAATCAAAGCCAAAATACTCTACACTCAACCAACACAATAGATACCTCTTCAGGAAGAAGTCTTCTCCTATAAAAGTAAATTCAAAAATAGGAAGAGAAGTGACTGTTACATCAGATGTGCAGATATCAACATAAGGACACAAGAAACATGAAAAAGCAAGGAAATATGATACGTCCAAAGAAACACACTAATCTTCCAGCAATGGATCTTAATAAAAAAAAAAAAAAACATTTCAAAATCCCAGATAAAGATTTCAAAGTACTGGTTTTAAAGAAGCTCAGGAAGATACAAGAGAATTCTCAAAAACAATACAAAGAAATCAGAAAAACGATTCAGGATATGAATGAGAAATTTACCAAAGAGATAGATATTTTTTTAAAAAATAAAATAGAAATTCTGGAACTGAAAAATTCATTAAGGGAAATACAAAACACATTTGAAAGCTTCAATAATACACTAGGATCAGGCAGAAGAAAGAATCACAGTACTTGAAGACAAGTCTTTTGAAATACTTCAGTGAGACAAAAATACAGAAAAAAGAATTTAAAAAAGAATGAGCAAGGTCTTCATGACATTTGAGACAACATAAAGTAACCAAATTTATGAATTATTGGTATCCCCAAGGGTAAAGAGACAAAGAAAGGATTAGAAAACCTATTTTACAAAATAATAGATGAAAACTTCCCAAGTCTAGCAAGAGATTTAGATATTAAGATAAAAGAGGCTTAATGATCCCCAGGCAGATATAATGCCAAAAGGTCTTCTCTATGTCACATTATAATTAGACTATCTAAAGCCAAAGATAAAGAATGAATCCTAAAAACAGCAATAAAAAAGCATCTATTCACCTATAAAGGAACCCCATCATACTAACAGTAAATTTCTTAGCAGAAATCTTACAGTCCAGAAGAGAATGGGATGATATATTCAAAGTACTGGGGGGAAAAAACTGCTATCCAAGACTTCCAGTAAAATTATCCTTCATAAATGACAGAAATTGTCTTTCCCAAATAAGGAAATGCTGAGAGAATTTGTTACCACTAGACTGGCCCTACAAGAAATGCTCAGGGGAGTCCCAGACCTGGAAGTGAAAGATAACATTTATCATCATGAAAACACAGTAAAGGATAAAACTCTCACTGGATAAAACAATCACACAAGGAAAGAAGAGAAAGGACTGTAGACATCCGCCTAACCCCAACAACAAACAAGAGTTGTTTGAGAGGGAGGGAGGGAGGGAGGGAGGGAGGGAGGGAGGAAGGAAGGAAGGGAGGGAGGGAGGGAGGGAGGGAGGGAGGGAGGGAGGGAGGGTGGGTAAACATAAAACAACCAGAAAACAATTAACAGTATGACAGGACAAAGCCTCACATATCAATAACAACCTTGAATATAGGCCGGGCATAGTGGCTCACATCTATAATCCTAGCACTCTGGGAGGCCAAGGCAGGAGGATTGCTCAAGGTCAGAAGTTCAAGACCAGTCTGAGCAAGAGCAAGACCCCGTTTCTCCTAAAAATAGAAAGAAATTATCTGGACAACTGAAAATATATATATATATATATATATATATATATATATATATATATAAAATTAGCTGGGCATGTGGTGCATGCCTGTAGTCCTAGCTACTGGGGAGGCTGAGACAAAAGGATTCTTGAGTCCAGGAGTTTGAGGTTGCTGTGAGCTAGGCTGACACCACGGCACTCTAGCCTGGGCAACAGAGCCAGACTCTGTCTCAAAAAAAAAAAAATTTAAAAACCTTGAATGTAAACAGATTAAATTCTCCACTTAAAAGATACAGAATGGTTGAAGGATGAAAAAACACGATTCAACTGTATGCTGCTTCCAAGAAACCTATCATACCACTAAAAACTCGTGAAGACTGAAAGTAAAGGGATGAAAACGGTATTCCACACAAATGGAAACCAAAAGTGAGCAAGTTTTAACTTTTATCAGTTAAAACAGACTTTAAAATCAAGAACAGCAAAAAAATGACAAAAAAGGTCATTATATAATGATAAAGGGATCAATCCAGCAAGAGTATATAACAATTCTAAATATATATGTACCAAATTCTGGAGCATATAGATTCATAAAGCAGATATTACTAGACCCTAAAAAGAGAGAGAGACTGAAATGCATCCCCCATGGTTAAGGAGGGACTACTGTTTATCTTCTAAAGATTAACCTATTTAGAAAAAAAGCAGAGAGGAAACAAATCCCACACACTGCATTTGGATTCCCTCTCTGTACAAAAAACTCCCTGAGTTTTCTATTACACTCACTACTGTCTCCTTAGCAGTTAGTCAATAGCCTAGACAGCAGATTCTCATGAAATACCTTCTGATGGATGCATGAATAGATGAATAAATGGAAAAAAAGGATAAATGGATGGATATGAGTTATTTAGAGATTGCTACCCTGTTAACAGGCTATCTATTCAAATCAGAAGCTAGTTATTATCTGAAGGTATATTGAGAGGAAATGCATTTTACTGGAGAATTTAGATCTGTTAGAACCCAATTTAAAATATTTTCATGGGACATGAAGCCACATGAGGCTAAACCTGTACCAAGTCTATAACGACCCATATACTGATTACATATCATACTCATTTACAGGAACTAATTTTTAATTTTTCCACAGATTTTCCTTATATCATAAAGTCAGCTATATTATAAATGCTTCTTTCAAATTTAGTTGACCAAAACAAACTTTTTCACATCTTCCAACAATGACAAAGAATGAGCTACTAAAAGAAATACTTACATAATCACAGGTAGGCTCAAAGTGACTTCTCAAAGGTCAGGATGACCTTATGCACTTCTATTTCTAAGTGGGAATGGCAGATTTCCCCATCCTGTGGTACAGCTAAAAGAACATTCCTATTTGTTTAACATTATAATTTATTTTCTATTCAGTAAACTGTGAGGTTTCTGCACTAGATAGATTTTAACAAATTAAAAAATAAACATGCTGAATCAAAGAAGAAACCATGATTTTTACAGAGTAAAAATGCATGTGTTCATTAGAATTCAGGAAACATAAAATTTGTCTTGTTTGGGCTTTATTGCCATGACATGAGAGAGAGTTTCCACAATTATGAGCCCTGGAGAGGCCACTGCACAAGGTTCTAATTCCTTCACCTGTTTACCCATGAGGCTCTATCTGCTAGCCATGTAGGAGATTCCAGGTGCCAAATAATAATAATCATAATAAGTATTATATTTAGAGACAAGAGATTCCTTTTTCTGGTCAAAATAATAAAACTTCCCAGAGAAGCTGAACATGCAAATTTCAAATCATTTCCTTTAACATCAGTATTGACTTCTTTTAATGGAAACCTTCCTTTTTACCTCCTAAGCAACTTCAATCCAAAGTATCAACTACACTTGCAAGTAAAATCTCAAATTAGAGTTGATTCTCCTGGTAAAAGTTGGCTTTTGAAGGTGAAAAAAGCACTGTCTGGAGCAGAAGTCAGTTCATGGGCCATTTCTGAGACATGTGGCCTGAGCTAGGTACGTCCTCTCCAGACCTCGTGAATTTCTCCCTAAAGTAAATCCCACCAGTTCTCACGGAGCAGCAAGGATTCCACCTTCCATTCCTTTACCTTCACAATGCCACTGTGATTTTTGCCTTCATAAACCTTTAAGGTAAGAGCAGGGTGCTGCGGTCTCACTATCATTCTTCTGTGCAAGGCTAAACCATGCCTCCCTCTGAACACGGAGCTTGCAAATATAAACTCCCCTCACAGGTGCAAGGGGTGCAAGGACAAAGCCCATTGTATTCTCTCTTTCCAGCTAAACCATCAGCAGTAAGAGCACTAGTAGAGGAAAAGTTCTTTCCTAAACAGACTATTTGACCAAACTATACTCTTCTTCACCCAGGCCATACATGTGGTTTCCTATAAGTTACTCTGCGACCCTTAACCTTTTGGACCATCAGATTTATTCTACGTTAGATAGGAGTTTGGACTAGATAATCTCAAAAGTTATTTTTAAATCTAAATTTCTTTAACTATGTATCTTATACAGTAATCTTCATAACGTTCAGTCTCACTAAACCCATCCGACTACATTTCCTTGGAAAGTCAGTGGAAGTGCCTATTTCAGAAGATAATCACAAAGATGAAGGTCTACTTGAGATGTTCCCAGAAGTAAAATAACTTGAAAAAGTCATAACTTCACCAGTAACTAGGCAAACTCTTCCTGGGAACTCCTCGTAGTAGTAAAACAAGTGAATAAAAATAAATGCCTTTCTGTCAGGTGGATAAGCAAATGACTTGGGAGGCAGCAACCCTAAAGACCAATTCATTTTTACTAAGAGAACACTCAACTGGTAGACACCAACATTTGCCTGAAAAGAAAAGAAAAAATGTAGGATATCTGGAGACCTGGTACACTTTTTGGGGGGAGCTGGGGGATGCTGAAAGGGGACAAATGTAACATTCAGGATTAGCACTGTAAGATATAGTCTTCAAAATATTTTTGTTGGCCTATTTTACCACCAAGGCTTGGACTCCTCACAATTAAGGAATTCTGCTCTGTACAATGAACATTTTTCTTTCCATTTACTTAATGTGCTCAGCTTTCATTAACAGCTGGTATGTGGATCAATTATCACTGAGCCCTTTCAGTACTTACAGAGCCAATAGCTGGTCTTGAAATACAATCTAAAGAAAAATAAGGTTCTGGCCCACAATAATTGATGGATCTCTTCCTTGACAATTCACTCTTAAATCACAGACCCATAGGCCCAAAGGGCAAGAAAGTTGGACTCACCACACACTATCTCCCGCTAGTCTGTGGGCAGTATCAGTGCCTACGCCTGACAAAACTATCGTTCATCTGTAGTCAAGTAAAAAAACCAGAAATAATGTAAGTTCTTAAAAGGCTAAATCTAATCAATTTATGGGTCCAGGCATTATTCTGAGATCATATCGTCTTACATTTGGCTGTTAAAGATCCTCTCTTTATAAAATCATAGGGACAGCAGAGAGTTAGTAAGGTTCTTGTTTGGAAAAATTAAAACTTGGCTACACTGTTGGTCTCCTCATCACTTACATTTTTTTATTTTATTGACCCAGCATAAAATCTAAGTGCCTAGGAAGTACTCTCCCTGGAATTATGAAAGTACCTGTTCATGTACAAAGATTAATCACAATTTACCAAGAATTAAACAGACCACAGAGTTAGGTTACTTTGATGGAGAAAAGATGGCAGTGTCCACAGAAAAATTACAGAAAAAGAATATATAGTCTGAAAGTAGAATGTGGACCTGTGAGCCTAAATACCCAGAAGCCTCAGATTTGTAACAAAAATTAATGTGAATGGATTAAACAATTCCAGTAGAATGGTGGGTGCACGGAGTATGCCAGTGCTAGAAAAATGGTAAAAAAATACATATAAGCATTAAAGTTAGACTTCACAAGCTATCTAAGGATGTCCAAAGAAAATAAGAAGATTCCACAGCAACCAGAAGAATAAACATACAAGCATTAATGTTAGTGGATCTCAAACATGTCTTAAATCAACAATCTTCTCCTCATGTTAACGCTCTGACTGAATATCACAATGCAAAATCCCCACATATTAAGTCAAAGAATTCCAGCTTGCAAACATGAGCCAGACATATGTAAGAATGTATTAATACATGCATGGCCATTATGTTTAGGGGTAATAGGAGGAAAAATGAAGCACAATTATTTTTTCTCTGTTATGGTACTATTCTTCAAGCATAAATCTGGAGTATTCATAACAGAATTCAGGTTTACAATATGAAAGTGTGGTGAGCGTCACATGGCTGTGGAAGCATGTGTATTTCTGAAAATTAAAAATCCCAAGAAGGAAAAATACAAAGGAGTGCTTTATCCACCTTGCTCAGTGAAAGAGCTGCAGTTTAAATTGTTTAATGTCATAAATTGTATTAATTTTTGAAGCAGTGTTGGTGCCAACTATTAGTAGTATCAAAAATATTCAGGGTTGTTATATTGATAATTTTTAAAAAGTGAGAAAAGTTGATGAATTATTGTTAAAAGCTTATCCTGTGTGTTACATGGCACAGAAATGGCAAATATTTATTTATTAATGTTTGTTTCACAAATCATCCATTTAATTTTAAGTGAAATCAACAAAAGGAATTAGGTTCACAGACATGTGATTTTGAGATTAAAGTTAGTCTTAAAATATAATCAAAATATGTGCTCAGAAAAAAAATCATTTACCCAAAGGGTACCTGGTCTTACTCTTTACTGCCTTCCTGGGCATGCCCTTGTGTCTGAGGTGGCCCCTGACAGAAGTTCCAAACTCTGCATTAGCCAACTCATTCCCATTCCCAGAATATTCTTCCACATGGAGACTCTCTCTCCTCTCTTTCACCACATCACAAGAGCCCTCTCACCTTCAAAACCCAGCTCAGTATTCACAGTCTCCATAAAAAATAAAGCAATCCTGGCTTGCACAGCTCTCTAATTCTGCAAACCCACAGCACTTATGAGCCTTAAACAAACATCGAATGATTTTCTCTGGATTGGGTCGGGGATAATCTGGGATAACAAAGAATATAAATATTATTCATCACCTATTTTGGAAAAAATATAGTCAGTAATTCCATTAGCCTAAATATAAATAGTTCTGCAGAAACAAAGCCTCACTACCAGAATTTAATCTTCACTCAAAACAAACCATTACCTGTGCTTAATGGACCAGAGCAGTTAAAAGGCCACCAAGAAGCCAGACCAGGCTGGACATTTGGTCCAGAAATGCTATCTGACTGCAGAGCAAAGAGCATGGATCCCTGAATCCCTAACCTAACTAAGCTTTCCAAGGCTGTAAATTCTGTGTGTCATAAGCAAAGCCATGGAATTCCCTCTCGGAGTTCTCGCCTACATGACTATGCCCAGCTCTCCCTAAAACTCTGGATTACTAGGGCCTGTCTTTGAGGACTGATTGAGATGAAATGACAAAACGGCCTTTCAGACCCCAAGAAGAGGGCAGGTTGGAGGCCTTGACCATCCAGGCTGGTCCTGCCCCTTACTCTGCCCCCCACCATCCACCAGAGTTCATTGTTTTGAATTCTTTCATGTCCTCTCTCCTCTTTGATGCAGTCTGGTGTGAACTTCTTTCTCAGGCTGGCTGAGGATGGGGCAGAAGTCAGAGGTGACACAGAATTGTCATGATACTGGAGAAAAAAACAGGCACCTACAGGCATCGAGAAAATGTTCCTTGAAAGGTCCCAATTGAAGGCCTTCCCAACAAGGCCTCTAAGAAGCTGCCTCTTCTTACTGCCCTCGCCATCCCACAGCTCGTAGGCTCTTCAACATACCACAACTTGGTGTTTTTCTCTCCAGCCTTAAAATTGGTAGCATCTTACTTTTAAGGATTGGGTCCTTTTGAAAGAAAGGGATATCTTGAACTTCCAAAGAGATTTTTTTTCTAATTATAATTAAAGTAATGCTGAAAAACATTTCAACTTAATCTTCCAAAGTACATGTATCACTTATATAAAATTAAACAGTAGTGATTTCCAGGCACTGAGGTGGTACAGGATGTGGTATCTGGCCATGAGCAATTCTATATTTAATATTAAGCATATGTGCAGTTGGGAATGACAGAGAAAGAACATTGGCATTCCAGCAGCCCCCAAAATATACTCTTTCCTGCCAACAAAGGGCAATTTCCTGGGGTTAACTAAGGTTCCTTGTGGAAAGAAATACCAGCAAGGCCTGGAACAACAGGGGCATCTCTGCAATTTCACCAACATGGATTGCTTATCTACAACATGCCTGGCAGTGGGCATGTAAAGAGGGCTGAAGGGGATCCCCTGTCTTCAGGAGCCCACAGTCAGTGACAAAGACACACTGAACACTAAATGTTACAGTCCATGGGGCAATGCCACAGCAGTGACCTAACAAGTATACCGGGAGCACTGAGAGAGACAAATAAATTCTGCCTAGGGAAGGAACTCAGAAAAAGTCCCATGGCAGACATCACACTTCAACTGGATATTGAAGAAAGAGCAGAGATAACAAAAAAGATAAGTGGGGAAGGGAATTCTTCATACAAAAGAATCACTCTAAAAATATCTCTTTTTCCTTCATCCTTTCTCCCTCCCTTCCCTTAATGCCATAGAGTGAAAAAAAAACAAAAACAAAAACAAAACTATCAATTGTAAACTAGCTAAACTAGACTTTTCATTACTCTGGAGGTCGTTCCAACAGTTATTTGTTTTCGGCTCATCACCTATTCATAACACCTACAAAAGCCACCTACTGAATTTGCATAGGCAGCAGAATTTTTGCAATAATAATGATAATAGTAGGATAAAACTTAATACCTTAGATTACCATTTTGACCGAGTGCTCATGCACACACTCCACGCCCATTAAAGTAGATAGAAAGAGTCACTGGCTGCCCCAGGCTTACACTGCAATAAGCACTTGTTTAGTTTAGAATAAATTGATAAAAATTCAAGAGCTACACATCTACTTTTAAACTAAATCATTTTCAGTAAATCACTGAACACTTTACTTGAACAAAGAGATTTTTACAAGATGATTTGTTATTCTTACCTCCATGGGAAAAGCTTTGAAATTAACTGTGTGCTCAGAACCACGCTGGTTTTCTCTTCCCCAGTGAAATCTAACTTCATACAGTTCAAACTCATGCCCTTGAGGCAATGGTCCTCCTGATAGAACTGAAAAAGAAAAACCTTATTGAATTATAACACAAATATACTAGAACATTATAAACATTAAAGCCTTTTTTCTGACTAAATACCTCTCGCGAGCTCTATAAATTAAATTCACGAAGCCAAAATGAGAAATATATCATGACTGTGAGGTAAATGTAAACTGAGATTGGCTGAAATTCTTCTATTGGCCATTCAGATACAACAAAAATTTTAAAACTGAAAAACTTGGTAATGATATGTCTATTTTAACTTTCTGTGTGTTTTCAGTTCAGGAGTAGACAAGGAAAATTAATTCCTCCCTGAGACTTAAAGTTAGCACTGATCAGGAGATAAGAATTTGGTTTAAGTCTCAGATTGACCAATAATTTGCTATAGACCTATCAATCAATAATTAAACCATGTTTATAGATCATCCGTTTGTAACAGTAGGCTTTCAAGTTAGAGAACAGGTATGTAAACTAACAAAATTATCCACAAAGAGGATTGATTAGCATTAAGTCAATCGACTATGAAACGACACTTAAAAACCAAATGACAGAGAGAGAAGCCCTTCAGGAGCTGATTAAAGTGGGTCCTAGCTGCAGCATGCTTGAGGGGCACCCCTCCACCAATGAAAGGGTCAAGCTCTCAGGTCAGCCCATGATCATGGGCAGGGAACCTCCTGGCTATCATCACATCAGGGGGAGCTCAGCTGGCTTGTGGTCCTCCCTGCTGTTAGAGGCCCAGGAAAAACTACAAAATAGGGGAGGGTGGAAAGGAGCAAAGCCTTCTCCAGACTGCCAGGCTGTGGGTCTCAGACAACCCCACGAGGCCATGTCAGCCCCTCCCTGGAAGCTTTTACCAGAGGCAGGGAACAGACTTTTGACCTCTGTTAAAAGCATCTGTGAAGCTTGAGGGCAGGCTCACCCAACCCAGCCCTGCCCAGCCTCCTTCCCCAACCTGCCCATGATGAGCAGGAGAATAAGGACACACCTTGAAGTCCCAGGGCACTATCTACCACCTGAGGCACTAGAATTACTCTCCAGAGGAATGAGAGCTGGTTATGGGATCTAAAAACATTGCAGCTTGCTCCTCCCAGTAAGTGCCCCCTACTGACAGGCAGGCCATTCTGTACCCTTTTGCTACATCTACTGATTCATCATACAGGGTGTGGTCAACTCTCACCCACAAACATAACCTACTGCCTCAGAGACTAAACTGTGCATGTCATTATCTAAACGAAATCCAAAGGTAAAAAGCAATAGCTGCTCCAGATGGGAGGGAATCAGTGAAAGAACTCTGGAAGTATGAAGAATCAAATGGAAAGAACACCCCAAAAGAGGAACACCAGCTCTCTAGCAATAGATACAACCAAAATCAGAACACTGAAATGACAGAAGAAGAATTTCAAACATGGATTGCAAGAAAACTCAATGAAATGGCAAGAGAAAATGGATACCCAACATACACACACACCAAAAAAAAAAAAAGAAAACACAGAAAACAATTTCAGGACTTGGAAGACAAATTCACTAAAGAAATTGAAATAATAGAGGAAAATAAAACAGAACTTCTGGAAACAAAGAATTTATTCAAGGAATTACAAAACACAGTGTAAATCCTTAAGAACAGAATAGATCAAATAGAAGAAAGAATCTCAGGGATTGAAGACAACACCTTTCAATTAAACAAGTCAGTTGCAGGGATAAAGCAGAAAAATAATAGAAAAGAGGGAAGCCTACAGGAAATGTGGGATTATGTAAAGAGGCCTAATATAAGAATCATAGACATCCCTGAGAGTGAAGAAGAAAATACACAAGAGTTGGATAAAGTATTTAAGGATACAATAAAGAAAATTTCTCTGGCCTTGCTAGAAATCTAGACATCCAGGTACAAGAATCTCAAAGGACTCCTGGAAGATTCATTGCAAAGAGGAAGACACTATGACACATAGTCACCAGACTAACCAAAATAAACATAAAAGCAGCCCTCCTATGAACTGTAAGGTGAAAGAAACAGGTAACCTACAAAGGAAAACCCATCAACTAACTTCAGACTTCTCAACTGAGACCGTACAACCAGGAAGAGACTAAGAACCCATTCTCAGTCTTCTCAAACAAAATAATTCCCAGCCTAGAATTTTGTATCCTGAAAAACTAAGTTTCTTATATGAAGGAGAAATAAAGATCTTCTCAGACAAGCAAAGACTGAGGGAATTCATCAATACAAGACCTGTCATCCAGGAAGTACTCAGAACAGCATTACACATGAATCAGCACAATAGACACTCACTAGTGTAAGATCATCCAAAAGCTAAAGGTCAAAGGCCAGATACCACAATGGATCAAGACAGAAGATAAAGCAACAAAGTATAACTTAACAGGATGAACAGAACTGTCCCACTTATCAATCCTTTCAATAAATGTGAATGGCTTGAACTGCCCACTAAAGAGATACCCGATGACCAAATGGATAAATATACACAAGCCAAGCATCTGCTGTCTCCAGGAAACACATCTAACCCACAAGGATTCATTCAGACTCAAGGTGGAGGGCTGGAAAACAATATTCCATGCAAATAGAAACTGAAAGAAAGATGGCCTAGCAGTTCTGATTTCAGATAACTTAGTCTTCAAATAAACAACAGTAATGACAGACAAAGAAGGTCACTATATAATGGTGAAGGGTACAATTCAACAAGAATATATAACAATTCTAAATATTTATGTACCTATTTCAAGTGCACCTAGATTAATAAAGTAAATCCTACTTGATCTAAACAAAATGATAAACAGCAACACCGTAATAGCCATAGACCTCAAGTCCCCTCGGAGAGAACAGGACAGACCCTTCAAACAGAAAATAAACAAGGAAACAATGGACTTAAACAGAACTGTAGAACAAATGGGACTGATAGACATTTATAGAACATTCTACCCAAAAACCACTGAATATACATTTTTCTCATCAGCTAATGAGACATTCTCTAAGATTGATCATATCTGAGGCCACAAAACATGTCTCAACAAACTTAAAAAATAGAAATTATACCAGGCATCTTCTCAGACCACAGGGGAATAAAATTAGAAATCAAGTCCAACAGAAACTCTCATCTCTACACAAAGTTATGAAAACTAAACAACTTTCTGCTGAACGATTATCACATTAAGGAGGAAATTAAGATAGAAATCAAAAGAATCTTTGAACTAAATGGTAAAGGAGACACATGTTATCAAAATCTGTGGGACACAGCTAAAGCAGTCCTGAGAGGAAAATTTATATTCGTAAATGCCTACATCCAAAAGACAGAAAGATCACAATCAACAATCAAATGAATCATTTCAAAGAACTAGAAAAAGATGAGCAAACCAGCCCCAAACCCAGCAGAAGAAAATAAATAACAAAGATCAGAGCAGAACTAAATGAAATTGATACCACAAAAACTATACAGAAGATAAATAAAACAAAAAGTTGTTTCTTCGAAAAAATAAACAAAATTGACACACTTATTGCTAGGTTCATGAGAAGCAGAAAAGAAGGGACTCTAATAAGTTCCATCAGGAATGAAAAAGGAGAAATTACAACTGATATCACAGAAATACAAAATATCATCTATGAATACTGTAAAAACCTCTATGAACATAAATTTCAAAATGTGGAGGAAATGGACAAATTCTTAGAAACATATAGCCTCCCTAGGCTCAATCGGGAAGAAATAAAATTCCTGAACAGACCAATATCAAATAGTGAACTTGATGGAGCAATAAAAAAAACTTTCCTAGAAAGAAAAGTCCCAGACAAGATGGTTCCACACCTGAATTTTACCAGATCTACAAAGAAGAACTGGTGCCTATCCTGTAGAAATTATTCTACAACATCAAGAAGGAAGGATCCTCCCCAACACCTTTTATGAAACCAACATCACCCTGATACCAAAATCAGGAAAGGACACAACAAAAAAAGAAAACTACAGACCAATATCCCTTATGAATACAGATGCGAAAATTCTCAACAAAATCCTAGCAAACTGAATTCAGGTGCATATCAAAAAAATAAACCATCACGACCAAGTAGGCTTCATCCCAGAAATGCAGGGATGATTCAACATACGTAAATCTATAAATGTAATTCACCACATAAATAGAAGTAAAAACAAAGACCATATGATCCTCTCAAAAGATGCAGAAAAGCATTTAACAAAATTCAGCACCTTTTTATGATAAGAATCCTAAACAAAACAGGCATAGATGGGATTTACCTTAAAATGATAAAAGCCATATATAACAAACCCACAGCCACCATCATATTAAACAGAGAAAACTGAAAATATTCGTGTTTAGAAATGGAACCAGACAAGGTTATCCTCTATCATCACTTCTATTCAACATAGTGCTGGAAGTCCTGGCCAGAGCAATCAGACAAGAGGAGGAAATCAAGGGCATACAAATGGGGGCAGAAGATTTCAAACTACTGCTCTTTCATGATGATATGATCTTATATCTCAAGAGCCCCAAAGATTCTGCCATGAGACTACTCAAATTGATAAACAAATTCAGCAAAGTCTCAGTTTACAAAATGAATGTACACAAATCAGTAGCATTCATATATGCCAATAACAGTCAAACTGATAACCAAATAAAAGACTCAATAACCTTCAAAATAGCAACAAAGAAAATAAAATATTTATGAATATATTTAACTAAAGAGATAGAAGACCTCTACAGGGAGAATTATGAAACACTGAGGAATGTGACCTACAGATCCAATGCAATCCCTATTAAAATACCAACATCATTTTTCTCAGGTCTAGAAAAAATAATTCTACACTTCATATGGAACCAGAGAAAACCCCATATAGCAAAAACAATCTTAAGCAAAAAGAACAAATAGGGATGCATCAATTTACCAGACTTCAAGGTCTATTACAAAACTATGGTAACTAAAATAGCATGGTACTGGCACAAGAACAGAGACATAGACTAATGAAACAGAACTGAGAACCCAGATATAAAACCATCCTCATATAACCATCTAATCTTTGACAAAACTGACAAAAACATATACTGGGGAAACGAATCTTTATTCAATAAATGGTGCTTGGAAAATCAGATAGCCACATGTAGAAGACTGAAACAGGATCTGCATCTCTCACCTCTCACAAAAATCAACTCACAGTGAATAACAGACTTAAACCTAAGACATGAAACCATAAGAATTCTAGAAGAAAATGTTGGAAAAACTCTTATAGATGTTGGCGTAGGGAAAGAATTTATGAAAAACACCTCAAAGACATTCACAGCAACAACAAAAATAAATAAATGGGACCTGATCAATTTAAAAAGCATCTGCACAGTCAAGGAAACTATCATGAGAGAAAAAAGACAACCTACAGAATGGGAGAAAATATTTGCATGTTACATATCCAATAAAGGCCTGATAACTAGAAACTATATAGAACTCAGGAAAATCAGCAAGAAAAAATCTAACAACCCTATCAAAAAGTAGGCAAAGGATAGGAACCGAAACTTTTCAAAAGAAGACAGACCAAGACAGGCCAAGAAACATGAAAAATTGCTCAACATCTCTAATCATCAGGGAAATGCAATTCAAAACCACAGTGTGATATCACTTAACTCCAGTAAGAATGGCTTTTATCAAAAAGTCCCAAAACAATAAATATTGGTGTGGATGCGGAGAGATAGGAACACTCCTACACTGCTGAGAGGACTGCAAATTAGTGCAACCTCTGTGGAAAGTAGAATGGAGATACCTCAAAGAGATACAAGTAGAACTACCATTTGATCAAGCAAGCCCATTACTGGGCATCTACCCAAAAGAAAAAAAGACATTCTATAAAAAAGACATCTGCACTTGAATGCTTATAGCAGTAAAAATCACAATTGCAAAGATGTGGAAACAATCCAAATGTCCACTAATACATGAGTGGATTAATAAAATGTGGTATATGTACACCATGGAGTTCTACTCAGCCACTAAAAACAATGGTGATTTAGCACATCTTATATTACCCTGGATAGAGCTAGAGCCCATTCTACTAAGTTAAGTAGCCCAAGAATGGAAAAACAAGCACCCCATGTACTCACCAGCAAATTGATATTAACTAACTTAACTGACCAACAATTAAGTGCACATACAGTAGTAACATTCATCGGGTGTTGGGTAGGTGGGAAGGGGAGGACAGGATGGGTATATTCACACCTAATGGGGGTAGTTCGTACTGTCTGGGGGATGGACATGCTTGAAGCCCTGACACAGGTGGGCCAAAGGCAATATATGTAACCTAATCACTGTACCCCCATAATATGCTGAAATAAAAAAAGCAGATGACCCATTCAGCATTACAAACAATGCAAACAAAACAAAATTGTGATAAAATATTAACAATGCTCAAAATAACAACATTAGTCCCACAGGGCCCTGTCTCTTATTCTCACTTGTGGATAACACCCAGAACTTTGTCCCAAATAAGGGGACACTAAAGGATGATGAAAATTCCATTTGCATAAGAAACTCATAAAGCAGTAACACACTTTCTTTAGCTAACACCTTCCTGATAGCATATGTACAAACTTGAAATAAAGCTTACTACAAACAAATAGCCAATTTCAACACAAATAAAGGTTGTTTAATTCAGCACATTTTTCCTCTAGCAACTTCCAATTCTAAAAAGTATCAGCTAAGAATTTTAGGTTATTTAGCTAACAAAATTCACCTTCACCGCTCCCTAAAAGTAGGCTCTTTGAAACAGATTATCATTCACACGTGAGTTTCCTTTGAGGAGGATGTAAAAGAGTCCAAACATCTCTGGAGGAAGAGCTCAATCATTCCTCCTTACCCTAAAACTCAAAGGAGAAGAAAGACAATTGGTGCACCAATATTTGTGTGTTTGATTGGTTCTTCATCTAATAACTTGTTCCAAAAAGTATTTAAGAGGCTTCTATGTCATGGCACATATAATATACAGCCAGACAGCACAAATTAGGAAGAAGAACAAAGAGAAACAGGCAGAAAACAGATGGAGAAAAAAGGCTATCATACAAAACGGAGGTCATGAAGTCCTTGCTAAAGGTGCCCTACAAATCTGGTTCTAAGCTTTCCACCAACTCAAAGAAGAAAAGAGCATCTGTAGCAAAAAGCAATTTTTACTTTTCCAAGTAGATAAACTTCACATTGAAAGGAAAGAGAGGCGAGATGCATTGGCCTTTAAAATAAGACTGTCACACGATTTTAGTGTTCTCTCTCACGCTTGATCTTATTTAGGTCACACAACAATCTGACGGGTCAGTGTCATGCCCACCAACAAGGGATAAAGTGGGATGGGAGGGGCTGGGCATGATTGGCCACAGTCACCCTGCTTGCCAGTTCCAGGACAGTGCCTGGAACTCAAATCTTCTGACCCACATCCCAGGGGTACAGGGAAACCCAAATTTCACATCTCCCAGCATGAACTAAAAAACAATGAATTCTGTAAGCCTAGATTTCTAAGCTGCAGTTCCTCCTGGGAGAACTACAATAAAAAAACATTTTTGTAATACATGGATCAAAAAGGTTTAGAGATGATATTCAGAACTGTGGTGCAAGCTCACTCCTTCTTCCTCTTCAATAAACATTCATTCTGGGGATTTAAGAATGTAGGAAATGTTTTTGTTTCAACCAGAGTGCCATGGTTTCTGAAAAACCTCACAACTCACTCCTTCCTTTGACTGTCCAAGTTTGGTCTTAGGAAAAACTAGGAAGGAGACTGAGAGTCTACCCACTATGAACCCCACCTCCCAAACCAGAAAGGAAAAAGAGGGGAAAGATTCTCCTAAGTCTCACACTGCACCCCAGCCTGCATCATCTGACCTAGAAAATACACCCTTCACAGGCCCCAACAGCCTAACCCAAGCCTTCAGCGGGTGAGCTCTGTAACACCCTACTTTTTAGACATGGTGATAAAATTGACTTAGAGAAGGCTCAGCTCCACATTGCTAGGAAAAAAGAAAGAGTATCGTGAAATGAAGCACGTGTGAAATGGGAAAGAGGATTAAAAAAAATCTTTCCCCAAACCCCTCCATCACATACACTCAGAGCACACGTATACACACACAGCGTTTCTGAAACTGTTACAGGGCACGTCTCCCAGTGTGTCCTTATGGAAATGCATGATACAGCTGGTCCTGACGGTGACTTCAGGGGACCAAAACCATTCATGCTTCAAAAATATACTCCTCACATGATCAATGCCCAATATTTCCTTAATAGCAATGAAGCCTTTCCTTGAAAACTTGGAAACAGAGCTTATATTGTAAACGCCCCAGAAATTCAAACTATACAGATCCATGTTTTGACAGGCAGAAGTTCAAGGCCTAGGAGAGTCTATTTACTCATCCTATCAACAGATATTGTCTGATCGTTTACTACATTGCACCAGGCACTGTAGTAAGTGCTTAGGATTCACTGATTTTGACAAAACAGGCAAAATCCCCTGGCCTTGTGGATCTCACATTCTATTAGGCTGAAATGTAAATTCATATATTTATGAAGATCAGATTTTTCTGAGTGATACGTGGTCACGACATGGCAGGTTCATGAGCTGTGACATCGTTAGGTTCCATAAAATTACAATGAAACAAGAAGATCCTCGTGGATGTCACATTCTGAGGTTGAAAGGAACACAGAGAGGGAGGCGTTCTGCCCAGGCCTGGTCCTCTGAGGAGAGGTGACAAAGAGGAATCAGCCGGGAAGCAGGCTCTGGGAACCTTTCACTTCTGCTGCAGATGAATAACGAAAAGTGAAACCACACTAAAATCACGTGGCCATACAAAGCCATAAAAAAAATGACTAAATACTGAATGAAGAGTTTTATGAAGTGCCAGGTAAAAGCATTACCTATTCATCCCCAAGAATGGTTCTGTTTATAGACTAAAAATAAATAATGGCTCTATTTTATCCATTTGGCAACATCCTCTTAAGGCATTATTCTCCCTTTTTACAGCTTACATATTTTTTATAAGGAAACCAGTCATACTAAAAGGGGCACATTTTCCTGCATTTATGAAGATCAAATTTTGCTGAGTGATATTCGGTCATCACATGGCAGGTTTATTAGTTGTGATGTCATTAGGATCAATAAAATCACAATGAAACAACATAAAACTTGTACTGATGGCATGCTGAATTTCCTTACAATAACAAACTTGTGCAAAGAATATAAAATAAGCTGATGCCACTGCCAAAAGCATTTCTTTAATATTATTTAATAGGCATGATTTTACGCTGAGACATAAATAGGGCTCCCTGAGGAAGCCTCTGCAAGATCTGAGAACCCTGTGGGGACTTGACGTGTCTGTGTTTATCTAAGTCTATCTAAACTTCTACAGTCCTTTGCAAACAAATCTACCACATAATTCAAAGGGGGTAAATTTATGCAAGGCTTATTTCCTCTCTTTGCATTTGAACTCAACACACACATTTTGTGATTGACTCCATGCCTGGTTCTGTGCTGACCGCTGAACGTACAAAGCGAGAAGAATGCAGTCTTGGAGCTGGCTAGGCATTCTCTGTTCTTAGGAAACTAAACTCACTGTCTAAATAGAGCGCCTCAGGAGTAGTAAAGGAAAGCGCACAGGTAATAAGAGGGCACCCAGCAAGGGACAGGCCAGAAACAAGGGGGATCACAAAGTCAGAGGGGACTTCCTGGAGAAGACGATAGCTAAGTCTCGAGGAGTAAGCTGAGAGAAGAAAAGGGAAAGTGCATTCAGAGGAGAGAAAAGAGCCTGAGAAAGGCTCAGGGATATGAAACAGCTTAAGTGTGTTGTTCTAAGAGGAAAAACTGGAAGTTACCACCTGTCAAAGGCAGGTTCGCCGCAGGCATCAGGAGACACGCAGCCTACGCTTAGGAGCTGGAGTTTATCCTGCAGGGAACTTGCAGGGACGGCAGGGTGACAAAGGGCAAGCCTAAGCAGTTAGAAAGCTGCTGTCCCAGCCCAGGCAAAGCCAGGTGAGGCCACCTGCCAGGGCCACACCTCCACCACGGACGGAGCCCAGCACCAGCGGGTCCCTGACATGTCCTACAAAGGATCCAAAGCCCCAAACAGTTCATTCTTAATGTTTATAGATGTTTGTATTAACTTTTAAGGAATCCCAAATACATGTGTAAAATTTTCCCAAAAAAGGTATTAATTAGTTCTTCTTTGACATTAAAAGACTTAAAATTAAAAGCAAAAATGTTTCAATTATTTTTTACTGTCTTTGGCTTTTAACCTACAGCTTTATTTCATATTAAAGAATAAATAGCCTCAGCTCTTAAACGTAAAGATCACAGCAACAGCACCGAGAACAGGCCAGTTAAACTGGGCAGAGTGGCACATGAGCAAAGTGAAATGGATCTCAGCAACGGTCCAGGTAATTCAAGGTTCCCAAAGTTAGCCAATAATAATTATAATCATAAAGAAATTCAGCCCTGACATTTCATGTAAATAAAAAATAGAGAGACTCTTCTTTAGTGAAAATAATTTTAAGATAGTTTTGATAATTTCATCTTTAAATCAGCAAGGTTGCTAAGAAACACCATAAAGAGTTGTCACATTTTGGGGACGGGGGGGGGGGGGGGAGCATGATTAATGACAATAATCATCTAGTCTAAAATTAGTATTGAGAATTATAAGAGACCCAGAAGTAAAATCTTCTAATTAGTGTTTCTATAATAAGTTATAGCAAAGGGCACAAATGACCTATCTTGATTAGCAATTTCTCCCATAATGATGGTCCATTAAAAATGCCATTACTGGCCGGGCGCTGTGGCTCACGCCTGTAATACTAGCTCTTGGAAGGCCGAGGCGGGCGGATTGCTCAAGGTCAGGAGTTCAAAACCAGCCTGAGCAAGAGCGAGACCTCGTCTCTACTATAAATAGAAAGAAATTAATTGGCCAACTGATATATATATAAAAAATTAGCCCGGCATGGTGGCGCATGCCTGTAGTCCCAGCTACTTGGGAGGCTGAGGCAGAAGGATCGCTTGAGCCCAGGAGTTTGAGGTTGCTGTGAGCTAGGCTGACGCCACGGCACTCACTCTAGCCTGGGCAACAAAGCGAGACTCTGTCTCAAAAAAAAAAAAAAAAAAAAATGCCATTACTTTTAAGACATTGCTTGTAGTGAGATGGAATGAAGTTCTCTTGCACAAGCTTGTACAGTCTCCCACTTTCTCACTCCTTGAATATCAAACCACTCAGTCTAGAAATTTTTATATGTATACTTTATATTTCATACTTATACTCTGTATACTATCGTAAAGATGTTCAATTTTCATTTGTCTAGGTACCATAAATGTTAAGATTCCTAAAGTACAGTAATCCATTTGTCCTCCTAAGAAAATAAATGATACATGTGGCAGCCTTAATAAATTCTCCATACTCAAGATAATAGGACAAATGGTCTGGTCAGGTCACACCTGGAATGCAAAGTTTGGTTCAACTCCATATTAGGAGGTATTCTGCCACCCTGAAATACACCAAGAGCAGAGGTAGAATAGTGACAGGACCCAAGACATGGTCCAGTCATGAGGATTCCACCCCTGAGCATCTCTCCGGCAGCTCCCCCCTCTCCCCAGCTCCACATAACTACCCACTGGAGCTCTGTGGAGTGCATTGGAGAGACCTCTCTTGTGCCATCCCTCCTTTTCCAATGACACTGCAATGGCTGTGGTCTTGGCTAATGGACTCTCTTGCACTAGAGTCTTCTAACTGGCTCCCAATCTCTCCCAGATCCCCTCTCATTCAGGGCTGCCAGGTTAATTTTCCTAAAACAATGTGCTAATTATGACTTTACCCTACAGAAAAAAAGTTATACTCTTCAGACTCTGTTCAGGGTCCCTCATGAATTTGCTCCAACATAGCCTATTATATTAATATTTCCCATTAACACCCTTTATCATGAATGAGTCTTCCCTTCCAGCTTTAGTGAAGGATTTGCCTTTCCTCTTATGGTCTATAGAACATCCCATACACATGTCTTTTTGCATCCTATACCCCCTTTCCACCTATCCCAATGCTATTCACCCTTCAAAGATCATTCCAAATGCTACTCCCTCTATAAATCCTTCCCTAATAATTTCCACCAAAAATAATCTCTCTTTATAGACCTACCTTCTATGACCTACCATTGTAACCTCCTTGAGGGCAGGCCTTGGGTCTGATTTATATTTATCTTATCCAAAGCATGTTACCTTGCATGAAGTGAGGCAGAGATTGCCAACTACGCTCTGTAGGCCAAATGGAACCAGTGGACATGTATGTTTGGTTCACAGGTGCACATCTCCAGCTTCTGACACATTAAACATCTGGCAAACTACGCATGCTCTCTGCAGTTTGCCATTTTCCCACAGTAACCACCAGACCCTACTGCCCCCCCACCCCAACACTGCATATGAAGCGGAGGGTCAGTAGCTCAGTACAATCTTTGCTCTCCTGGTTGCTCTCACTGATAGGATCTGCCTGGCTCTCAGAGATGAGTAAGTCCTGAGAGTAAATGACTTCTGTAGTAAATGATCCATAAGGACTATGACATGAGCAACAGCTGAAAGAACTAAATATGCTTGCAAGAGAAAATGGCAACTGCATGATACGATGATTGTAGTCAGTGTTTTAAAGGATCTCAAGTGGAAGTACAATATTTGTTTGGCATTTGTTCGGTGTAGGTCCAGAGACCTAAAATAGAAACAACGGGCGAGAACACAGAACTTTCTGACTTTCGGGATTACTCAAAAGCAAAATGGATTTCCTCGAGAGGAATGAAATGTCCTTTCCCTGAGCTGCTAAAGCCAAGGCTGCCTAACCACATGCCAGAGGCCCTGAGAGGGAAGCTGACCGGCCGCCCCCAGAGGCCCATTCCACTCCGAGGACCTACCGTGGTTGTCCCTTTCCTAAGCTCATTTGCTGCCTCATGGGAAAGCAGAAACTGGACACAGTAGCACCCACTCTGTATGGACGCACTGCTCATGGGGTTCATGCAGTATGGGAAGAGGGTTCAGGAGGAAACCTTGAGAGACCCCATTATTTAAGGATAGTGGAGCACGAAGAACTGGCAGAGAAAAGGGAGCCAAAATTAGAAAAAAATGTCAGAAGACTGCGTGGCACAGAAACCAACAGGAGAGAGAGTTTCCAAAAATTCCACTTCAAATGCAGCAGAGTTAAAACAACTGTAAGAATTCTAAAGTGCCCACTGGATTTAGGAGATGAGGAGATCATCAGCCTGAGAAGTTCTAGCAGACTCGCAGGACTAGCAGGATAGGGACGGGGGCTCACTCATGCTCACGAAAAGCCTCGACCTTAAGGCAGTATCTCCAGATGGGATATTATATATAGGAATGATGTCATTAGGATTACATTAAAAGCTTCAGTTTGGTAAGTCTAAGCATTTAAATTATACTTTAACTGTTGTAACCCTTTTTGGCAATTCTTTATGATTCTTTAATATACATCAAGCAAAAAAAAAAAAAAAAAGTAAAAAGGAAGAAACTAGGTAACCCAGGCCATTAACAGTCTCAGGAGTTCTGAGTTTCAGCACAGCGGATGGTAGGAAGTCAACTTCCATTTCTAAAAAAAATTGTGCTTATCACAAGAATTATTTTTATTCACAAAGACAGCATGTCATATTTGAGCACCTCCAGTTAGACACAGAGGACAGCACTCACACATCATCTCTCCCCACTCCTCAATCCTCACTAAATAAAAAGGGCACGAATTTGCCAGGGCAAAATAAACAAGAATGGAGATAACTGCACAAGAGAAATGCCAAAAAAAAAAAAAAATGAAGGGGAAGGGGAGGAGGCTGGAAAGAAGACTAAAAGGCAGTTAGTGATTTAGCTATAAAGAGAAAGCTAAAAGCTAAGTAACTACAGGAACAAGAAGTCCACAAGAGGCAGGCAATTCCTGCCACAGAACCCAGGTGCTATGCGCTGAATGTTTGTGTTTCCCCCAAAAGTCATGTTGAAACTTAACCCCCAATGCAGCAGTGTAAGCGATGGGGCCTTTAGGAGGTGACCAGGTGAAAGGGACGAGGGCTCTGCTCCACAAATGGGATTGGGGCCATAGGAAGTCTGTTTGGCCCTTCTGTCACCTGAGAACACAGGAACAAAGTGCTACCTATGGAGCAGAGAG
Organism: Microcebus murinus; assembly: GCF_040939455.1. NCBI lineage: Eukaryota > Metazoa > Chordata > Mammalia > Primates > Cheirogaleidae > Microcebus > Microcebus murinus. The sequence goes on along the minus strand of NC_134110.1, from coordinate 95,869,418 downwards.
CAGCCCTCACCAGACAGGGAATCTGCTCATGCCTTGCTCTTGGACTTCCCAGCTTCCAGAACTGTGAGAAATAAATTTCTGTTATTTATGAATAACCCAGTCCACGGCATTTTGTTACAGCAGTCTGAGTGGACGAAGAAACCAGGAAGGACTCAGGGGGTGGAAGGTGGAGGCACAGAGTAGGAACTGAAAATAGGAAAACAGATTTAAAGTCTTTAAAAGCAGCAGTTAATCTCCTGATGCCATCCCCCATGGACGGGCAGCCACCTTTTACCCTCCCTGGCAGACGATGAAGGGAATGTGGACATGCCAAATGGTGACACTCTCCTGTCTGTGGCCAATAGCCAGAAAACTGGCAGCCAGCTGTGAGCCACCCTCACCCCCTAGCCCCAAAACAAAAATGAAAATACAAATAGGGATAGGCAAATTCCAGATAAATTGATAAAACCTGCAAAGATGGCTCCAACAACATGGCCAGGCCCCTGCCTAATCATGAGACTGGGAAGCCCACCAGACTTCAATCACTGCCCAGTGCACAGAGTTTCTGATCCCCATCTTAGACTTGTTCCTAAGATGAACAAGAAGCCAACAATCACTAGACATCTGAAGAGAACTTCCAAAATAAAAGAAAGAGACAAAAACAAACAGAAGAAGGAACCCAGAATAAAAAGAGGCAAGGAACAGAAAAATATATATATATATGTACAAAAAGGAATGAAGAAAGATCCTACATCCATAAAATAAATACTGGATGCTATGTTTTTTTAAATTTTTTTTAATTCATAAAATAAACGATTTTTTAGAAATTAAAAATATGACAGCAGAAATTAAGAATCTAACAGAAAGGCTGAAAGATTGTAATCTGAGGGACTCCAACAGAAAGTAGAAGAAAAAGGCAACTAGAAAGCAGGAATTATTGAAAGTGGAGGGAAAAAAACCAGAAAATTTATCAATGAACCAATACAAGAAACATAAGAACATTTCTAATAAATGAAAGACACAATTATCCTGATTGAAAGAACCCACCAGGTACCCAGCACAGAGTGAAAAAAGAGCCCCACCAAAGCATATGGCTATAAAACTTCAAAACAACTATAAAGAGAAAAGTATAAAAGGTGCCAGAGAGGGGAAAAGAAAAAAAGACACACAGAGGAGGCTGAAACACAGAATGGCACTAGATCGTTCAGTCGCAACGCTGGAAGCTAGCAGACAACACAGCAATGATGTCCAAAGCTGAATAACAACAAAAAAAAAATACTTTCAACCTGTTACTGGAGTAGGGCTGGAAACCCTGGCCTAGTGAGTACTCGTGCTTAGTCATTCCTCTATGCCCCAGTGATTCTTTATAACACTGGCCATATCGCATGTACGCTAGAACTTCAAAGAACTGCGTTTTCACTAGACCATGAATCCTCCAGAGCTGCCCTCACCACTTGTATACAACCAACACTCGCCATGCTGCCTGACATGAAATGCCATTTTTGTTGCAAGGATATATAAACATTTATTTCCAGAAGTACAAAGGCCCATCAATACATCAACACACATGGACTACCTTAAAATGTTTTTTATATGCCAGAACAGTCAGCATTCAATAACTTTACAATATACTTTAATAATTTCCCATCATGGATAAACTCCCCCCCCCAAAAAAAAATCTGATTTAAGTTGAAATTTACATCTGAAACATCTCTTTGACTAAGTACAAGTACATATAAAACCCATAATCTCTATTGGGTCATGCACATACCTTGACTAAACTCAGAACAGTGAGGAAGGCTACATGAATCTATGACTAGCTCATAGATTCTAAATTAAAGCTCAGAAACATCCATAGTGAATTAAAAAATGAATAGTTGGAGATCAATACCTAATAAACCTAATAATTTACCTAATAAACCTAAAGATTTTATGGTCTAAAATATAAAATGTATTGATTTCAAATTAATTTTAGCACACCCAGTCTCTGTTTATTAAGTACATCTTAATATTTCAAGATACATTCTTCCCAAGAGGGAAAGATAGTTATTATTCTTATGAAAAGCATGATATTAATGTTAATTTTTTTTCAAAATCTGCTTTCCTCTCCCCTACAATTAAGCCAAAACCAATTTCCTTGGTAATCATCCAATACCTTCTCTAAGACATTTCAGATCAATCTCAAATACGTTCAGAGGGGAATAGGGAGACTTAAATAAACATAAAAAAGCAAGAGCTTTGTTTGCCATTTAATCTTTGGCTGAGTCTGCAGTATGTTTTTAATTGCTATTAATTGAAATTCTTCTTGTCATATTGATACAGTAGACAAAATTAACTCAAAATGTCTAACTTTAATGCCAGATTATGTCAATAACTCATAATCTTTAGTTTCACAAAGTGGTAAGAGAATTGTGATTATCTAAATGATTTAAGCTAATCAACAATTTAGGACAAAGTGCAGATCAGTATACTCACATATACCTTTCCTCATATTCCACAAAGTATTATATAAGATGACCAAACCAAGGTTGTTCCAATAACTCATACAAAGCAGAACAACCAACTGATATCTCTAAAATTTCACTCTTTTATCCTTTCAAAATTGTTTTAGAAAATAATTCCCCAAAAATGCATTTTATAATAATATATAAAGGGTATTCTGAAAATAGACCTATGTTAATTGTATCTTTAGAGTCATACTAGTTAAATCAGAATTCAAAAGCTCCATGTTGACTTCTAGTTTACAAGAGCACACAAACATATCTCCTAAAATACCTGATTTTGACTTCAGGATAACCTGGATGGTATGTCCATCATTGGTGACTTCACAGTCTCGGCAGACCACGTAATTCGGAGAAAGGCGGATGTCCAGCAGTGAGGGGTCATACCTAGCTTCTCTTGAGTTCAGGTTAATAGGAGACTGGTATTCCCCATTTGCATCAGGAAACACCAAACCCCACTCAACACCTAAGGACAAAAAGAAATAAATTAAGAACAGGTTAAAAAAAAAAAGTTACAGTAAAATTTGGACATGTAAAAACTAATACAAACACTTTCATGATCCTTGACATTATGAAGAGGGTCATCATGACTACCATCACCATACAGATGAAATTCGGTAAATGTGAATTTTTGCATTCATTATTTTAACAATCTAATATTATCAAATACCACATACAAAACCCTGGACTAACAAAATATTCTATTTGTATTTGTCCACATAGATGTAATAATTTATGACTCTAGGAAATTTAAGTCATCTTTAAGTGATTAGAAAAAAATGGCATCACAAAAATTTCCTCTGCTCATTAGGTCAGTTATGCTCAGTACTTGGGGAACAGCTGTAACTTTCGACATGCTTGGTGACAGCCAAAAGCTGTAACTCTGATGCCAGTGAATCTTATCAGAAATGCTAATACAGTATTTTAAAGCGTGCACATGTATATACACATATACATATATAATACACTATCCAAATTGTTATAATTAAAATAAAAATTCTATATTTGTTTCAATATATGTGTTAAACACCAATAATGGTTAGCTCTATTAGGAGCCCTGTGTCTTCAGGTACACGTTCAGGAATCTAAATTTTTTTAAGAGCCAACTCCTTCTGGCCAAGCCCAGTGATCCAGCCTACGACCAAACACATGTTTTAGAAAGCTGCGCGTCGCCAGTGTCCTCCTTCAGGAAAAGACTAGAGGCAGAAGCACTTTCCCTCCAGAGTCCTCAAAGCGAGCAAGAAACTGTTCCTGTCGCCAGCACTGTCTTCCCAAGGTGCTGGGCGAGTGTACCGTTGCTCTTCTTGGCTACTCGGAAGGCAGAGAAGGGACGGGCAAGGCTTGCGGGCTGGGCCTCCCCGCGGACGCGCGAAGGTGCGAACCGCAGCCCGAACGCGGGCGGCTGGAGAACGCGGGCGGCGGGCGCGCCTCCCTGGAGCGACTCCCGCCCGCCGCGCGCCGCGGGAGTGGGAAAGCCACGGAGACGCCCGTGGGAAAGGGGGACGTGGTGGTGCTCGGGACGCGCAACACGGCAGGGCGCAGAGCCCCGAGCTGGGCGGGACAGGGACGCGCCGTCCCGGGACCCCGGGCACCCTGACGCCCGGCCGTTACCTTCCTCGTAGCCCCACTCCACACCCTCCTCCTCTTCCTCCTCATCCTCCTCCTTCTCGGGGAAGGCGACGGAATCTTCGATGAAGCTCAGGTCAGCCATGGGAATGCCGCGGGACCCCCGGGCGCTCCTGCCGGCGGTGCCTGCGCGTCCGCGGGGCGAGCGGGCCGGAGTGCGGGCGCGCGCGTGGGCGCGGGCGAGCGCGCGGGAGGGAAGGGCGTCGCGCGTGCGAGTGTGAGCGCGCGTGCGAGTGTGAGCGCGCGTGCGAGTGTGAGCGCGCGTGCGAGTGTGAGCGCGCGTGCGAGCGTCCGGCCCGGAGTTTGCGGGCGACCGGCGCGAGGAGCGCGTGCAGAGTGCCCGGCGGAGGGGAGCTCGGCGGCGGTTCCAGGCGCTGGCGCGCGGCGAGCTATAAACCCGGCCGGGGCGTGTCTGGCACACGAGGATCCGCCCCCTTCGCTGCCGGGCAGGGGGACCGCGGGATCGGACGGCAGGAAACGGGACTGGGGCCGCGGGGCCAAGCCGCGGAATCCGTGTCGCCCCCTCTGGTCGTCCCCCTCCCCCGGTCGCCCCCCCCCCCGGGTCGCCCCCACCGCCCGGCGCTCCCGCACTTGGGCCACCGCGCTCCGCCTGCCGCACCCACAGCCCCGCGCCCCGCCGGTCACCCAAGGTCAACCGTCAGGACCCCAGTGTGCCCGGCCTGGAAAATAAATAAGGCTTTCTCCCCTTATTTATTCTCCGTACTCCGGAAAATACCAAAAAGAAACGGGTCTAGAAGAGAGAGAGGGGCTGCCATGGAAAGGGGAAAAGACAGGGCTGGCGGACCCCGTCACAAAATTAAAGGGGATTCCCTGGCTGAATCCTCCTAGTATTGCGAGTTTACTCTGTGCATTGTCCTTACGGCAGAATGAAAACGAGTATGGAAAATTTTCCAAGAAACTTGTAGTTCTTAAAAACGTTTAAGGGGAAAAAATATTGTGTTCCTCTAGAGAAGCAGATATAATTTAGGGAAATTTTTTCATGAAAAAGTAGTATTTCAAAGACAAGGGTAGCGGAAGGCAACTCAGAGAGGGTGTGTGTTTCTGGTTTCGGAGCCTAGGGTGCTGCCACAGGCTCCCTTGCTGTGTACACAGCTCCCAATCGCCTAGTGAGACCGTGCAAATATGAAACGCACACATTGCATAACAAACAGGAACTTTTCTGATCCAAAGAGGTCGCATTGTTACCTCTTAAACATGCTTCCCAATCCAGTGTTAACGACCTCAGCTCTCTGTTCCCAGGCCTTTGAAAAGCCCTCGTCCATAATCCCTAAGCAGGTTAACTCTACATTTTTAGAAAATATATGTGCATAATAAGCTCAGGTTTGGGCCTTAAGTACAATTTTTTTATACGCTCTGCACACACCAGGATGTCTGTTAGTTTGAATAGCCTGTTCCTAAATCATACTGTCCTTATGAATGCTCAATTCTTCAAATACGGATGAAATGATCAGTTTGGGAAGTTTTAGATTCTATGCTCCTATTTTTCACTGCCTCCTCAGCACCTCCACTTTCTTTAAAAAAAGCCACTTCACTGGCTGTTACAAACTTCTCCAGAAAGTGGAGTGGGACTGAAAGGGGAGAGGGAGGGGGCACTCATATCAGTCAATTCTACCACTTTCTGGATTTAGCAAAACGGGTGAAAACCACCGGTGAACGTTAATTTTGATGATAACCTGTGGATTTCAAGCAGTTGTGTAATTTCCCTTTCCCCTTAACGCTGGGATCAGAAAGTTGGCCACACTGTCCAGAGAACTGAAGTGGCATGAAAAAGCAAATTCATTTCTTCACTCACTGCCTTCTGCGCGTTCTTTAGCGCACACTCTTTCCACTGCGCCTTTGCAAGCCTGGGATTGGCAGAAACAGAAGCCTACCCTAAAGCCATGGCTATTAAAAATAACAAACACTGCTGAAAAAATGGACCACTTTCCACTGAAGTTCTTCTAAAAGGAACATTCTATTTCTTGAAAACTTTTTCGCAATTTTAGTTTAAATTTCTTTTTAAAACTATCTTCACACGTTAATCAAATAACACAACTAATGAAGTCAGTACAAAGGCTCTGAAAGAATTCAGTAGTAAAATCACTTTGCCACTCCAAGCTTATCAATGATGTCCTTTCTCCTCTGCCCCCAAATGTGCCTAGATGTGACATTGTAGCTACTGTGTGACCACCAATTGCATTTAAAGTATCACATGAATCCTGGAAATGTTTGCCAAACTGAAGGACAGCAAAATCACCATAGCAAAAAAAAAACAAAAAAACCTGAGTTTTCCATGAGTAAATGGTGTGCCATTTTTACAAAAGATAGGCTGAAACATTGAATTATTGACGTTGAATTTTGCAGTGAATAGACAATTTTGCACATAGCCCACAATGTATCACCACTCAAAAATGCAGTTGACTACTAGACAAACATAAGTTGACCCATATTTGTTGTTTCTCAATTGTTCAGCATCATTTGTGTAACATAACTCCTTTATGCAAGCCCAGGGTTCCCTGGCCAGCTATGAGCCACTCCACTGTGCATCTACATATTCAATTAACAGCCTTAATTGCTTTGAGACTGTGTGCTTTAGATTTCTGCTAATTAACAGCACCTTAAGACCTTCTCTTCTCAGGTCCCTGTACTATATTACTACCAAAGATGGAATTTCTATTTCTAGTTATTATAAGATGTCTGTCACTATAAAACCTAAACACACAGATCAAAGATATAGGCCAATTCTTTGATTTACAAAATAGAACAAGCACATCTAAGTCCAATATCAGAGAATCTAAAAATATTCATACTGTGTATTATGAATATGAATATTCCAGGTATCCTCTATATAATTTTTAATTGCCTGTCAACCTAATATCGTATTTGATCCCTTAAATTAGTTTTATATCACTCGCTTTCAATGTTTGCATAACTAAGGACAAGCCACATCAGTAGAACAGTTTATTAAAACTAAGACCTATATAACTAATTACCATTTGATACTAAGAGAATATAAATAGAAGTATCTAAAAGGGACAAACTAATCTAGATGTCAGAGGAACAGAGGTACTTTTGAGAGTACCTCCCAGAGATTGCTTCCCATGCTGCCCTCTCCTCCCTACCTTTCCTGTTTGCGTACCTTACCAAGACTTTCTTATTGTCTGGGTGAGTTTGGGGCCTACAGTAATCACAAACAATCATTACCTTCTCCTCTGTGTGTGTACCTTATGTTCTGGGGTAACCTTGAGGATAGAGCTGAGGTATGCATGTCAACTGGCTTCTATACAGACTGAGATTCGTGAACTTCAACAACAATGAATTGTCGGGTTCCTTCACATGCACCACTCTGCACTAGGCACTGTGGGAGACCCGAGAAGGAATAAAACACTGATTCTGCCCTCAAGGAATTCACAGTTCTGAGGTGGGGAGGGAAGGGGAGAGTGAATAATCAATCATAATATAGACAGTATGAAATATGTCAAATAGAAATGCAAGCACCACTACATCTAAAGCCTTGTGATTCATACTGATGGGAATGATCTAGAAAGGTTTCTTCAAAAATGTGGCATTTGAGGCAACTAAAGCAAATCAGTAGGATTTGGGTGGGCAGCACATGAGCGAATAGCATTCCAGGTATGAACAATGATGCTGAGTGATGGCAGTGCTCATTGTGAATCCATGTTCCTCCATTACGTACCTTCTGTGACCTGCCAGAACCAATCCAGATACAATAAAAACGTGTGCTTCAATAAGCTATTGTCCGAAGTAAGACACTTCTCCTTTGGTTGTTTAGTTCCTTAGGTCTGATTTTTTGTTTGTCAGGAGGATATCAAAATTTTCCTCATTATGTATATTTTGATTTCTGTAGATTTCAGGGTTTGTTTCTAAGAAAAGAAGGTTTGATTCTGTTACATTTCTTTCTTCAACAGATTAATCATATATTTCACCTGCTTAAAGTTAATGTTATAAACCAGGGGTCCTCAAACTTTTTAAACAGGGGGCCAGTTCGCTGTCCCTCAGACCGTTGGAGGGCCAGACTATAGTTTAAAAAAACTATGAACAAATTCCTATGCACACTGCACATATCTTATTTTGAAGTAAAAAAACAAACAGGCAAAAACACCTGCACGTGGCCCGTGGGCTGTAGTTCGAGGATGCCTGTAGTTCGAGGACCTTTTGTTTGACCTCTTGTTGGTCTTTTGTCTTCAGAACAGTCAGCTTTGAGTTTGGCGTAGCTATGGTATTATTGTATTGTTCCTATGTTGGCGGCCCCTTCGCTGCTTGGTCATGCGACTTGCTTTGACCAATGAAATATGAGTAGAAGTGCATGTGCCACTTTCTAGAGGAAAGTGTTAGCAGTTATCAAAGCTGACTGATACAGTAGCCCATCAGGTAAAAGTGAGTTCAGGGCTAATTTTTATTTGCTCAAATGCTTTTCTTTCTTCTTTTTTTGCCTTTATCTTTTTCTTCAAAGTAAAAAAAGTACCTCTCCAGCCTGCAAAGAAACTAAACATTCTAAAACAGTGCCCTTATCTTCAGCTTGCAAATTTCTTAGAAGCCATGGCCCTAAGTAGGGCCCTCACAATTTCATGACACAGTGAGAAAGCCCTTCTCTATGGAAAACCCCCATCTCCTCTGTGGGGACACAGGCCACAGTTCTATTCACTTCTCTCAGACCACATCACTATGCCTGGGGCCCTACACTCACTTCAGGACCAAAATGACTTGTGCTGAAGGTGGGATGTTTGAGATCATTATATTGGTGACTCCTAAGTCTACTATGATAGCAAGTAAAACCTTCTTCAGAGAGCCTTCTGCCAAGCAAAACTCCTTGCCCCCGTGGTTAAAGTGTTTCTTCCTAGTGCTTCCATAATACCCTGTACAGATCTCGAGCCATGAAATGAAGATGGTATCTTAAATATGTATGTTATGACATTCTCCTCCAGTAGAGAGTGAGCTCCCCAAGTGCAAGGGGTTCACCTTATTCTTCTTTGCATCCCCATGTAACAGGTGGCAGGCACATGGGGATTATTAATAGTTTCCCTGTGCCACCCGCCGTACATTGACCTGATTAGCCTTTATACATATATCAGAGTAATAAAGTCATGGTTACTAAGGTGGAAGCTTTCAGGGTGCAGAGGGGCACAAAAAAGGGAGTGATAAAGTTTATCTAGTGGCAGGTGTGTCAATAGGGGCTTCATAAAGGAAGTTACATGGGAGCTAGGTCTTAAAAGATAAATAAGTGCTCGTTTGCCCACAGAAGGGGGAAGGAAGGACGATAAGAAGGACATTGCAATCAAAAGGAAAAGAAAAACAACAAAAACTTAGATCTTTAAAATCTACTTAGTAGAAGACAGTGTGGGTTCACTTTTTTGATCAACTTTATTTTCTTTTTTCTATGATGTCCATAAAAGGGTAAAATGACATATTTAAATAGTATATCTGTTTTTTAAATGTTTTCTTTATGTTTTTATTTCAGCATATCATGGGGGCACAAATGTTTGGGTTACGTATATTGCCCTTGCCCCGCTAAGTCAGAGCTTCAAGCGTGTCCATCCCCCAGACGGTGCTCATCCCACTCATTATGTGTGTATATACCCATCCCTCCTCCCCACTCCCACCTGCCCGGTGCCTAATGAATGTTATTCCTATATGTGCACTTAGGTGTTGATCAGTTAAAACCAATTTGATGGTGAGTACATGTGGTGCTTAGTGATTTTTTTAATTTTTTTTTCAAGTCTCAAAATAATACTGACATGAGATAAAATCCAAAAGCAGGTGGAAAGTGTAAGTGAGTGTGCATTGTTGACAGAACAGCAATACTGAAAATGCACTGAGCCCTTGTCAACTTTCAGGGAAGAGGCGATCACCTAGTTAGAGTGGCACTTGCCCACACTTTAGTTCCCACAGCAGCTATGACACCTCACTCTGCACCATAGCACGCTGTGGGCTGTCAAAGATGCAGCTATACCTGTGATGCAAGAAGGCAGACCAAATCACAGGAAAATAATAACTTGAGCACTCTGGTCACCTCCAGAGATGGCTGCCATGATTCCTGCCCTCTGGCAGGCAGGTGACGTTGTTCTTCCCCTCAAGAGGGAAGATTATTTCCCCTCCCCTTGAATCAGGGCTAGTTTTGCGACTCTGTCCAATAGACCTTGGTAGAGTGACCCTATGCCAGTTTTGAGCTGAGCCTTTAAGAGGGCTGGCCGATTCCTCTTTGTTCCCGGACACCAGTCATCATGTAAGGAACTCTGCTACCTGAGACCACCATGCTGTGAGAGAGCCGAGGCCAGCACGTGGAGAGGGAAGACATGTGGAAGGGCGTGGTGGCACAGTCACCTGAGTACAGCCCTGTCGGACCTTCCAGCCCGGCTTAGCCACCAGCTCAGTGCAGCCTAGTGAGTGACCCTAGCTGACACTACTCAGAGCAGAAAAAAATGCCCATCTGAATGCTGCCTGAATTCCTAGCCCTCAAAGTCACGAGAAATAATAAATAAGTTTCTTAAGCCACTAAGCTTCAGAGTGGTTTATTATACAGCATAGATAGCTGTGCACTGTCCACTTAACTGTGCACCAGATAACCATGCCAAGCATTTCCCACCAATCGCTGTCTTTAAATCTCATACTAGGCTCAATAATATCAGGCTGTTTCCAGATGATAAATGAAGGCTCAGACTCATCCACTACCACAGACATAGACAGTGGGAGATCTGAGATCTGTCTCAGTCTACAACCTGTGCTCTGAGCCACCAAACCCTCCTGCCTTCAGAGTGGGTAAACTCAGCCTACACACTCCATCTCCTTCACCAGGATGTGGGTCATAGGAACACTGTTGGGAACCAAACACCAACTTCAATGCACACGCCAGCCCTAGTGACCCTTTCTGTGGGCAAATCAGGGAATACGTGGGGACCAGTCTTGGCAGCTGGAGTCAGAAGGATCAAAAAGGGAAGAATAAACGATGCTAAGTTGAAGAAAGTACAGCCAAAACTATTTTTAATTAGTAAACTTTCTTTGTGAGCAGTTTCTTGTGGCAGAAAAATTAAGGGAAAGCACAGAGAGTTCCCATACACCCACTCACCTTACCCCAGTTTCCCCTACCATTAACATTAGTATGGTACATTTGTTACAATTGATGTAACACATATTGATGCATTATCATTAACTAAAGTCGGTAGCTTACATTAGGGTTCACTGTTTGTGTTGTAGGTTCTGTGTATAACTTTGGACTCTGCTTAGGTACAGAAAAGGGAATAAGAGGCTGAAATCCTGTAGTGAAAAGATTTGCTCCTAAGCTATCCCTCCTCTGTAAGCATGGTTGTCCATCTCTGCTGGCTTTGAGTCTGCCCCTCTCCTCTCTGTCCTTATGGCCCCTGTTTGCTCCAGCCCATTCTCTGGCCTTGGTAGCTGGCATCACACAGTTCCCTGTCCACTGCTTATCTCCAACCTCAGGCTTGTCCTCCTGAGCCCAACAACCCAGGATTGGTGTCTTTTAAGGAGATATAGAGTTCTCTTGCATTGGCTGATGATTTACTAATTACCTATTACGTGTATAACATGGTTTAGCTCATTAATGCATAATATGACCAAAGGTATTTCTTTATAGATGAAGAAACTGAAATTCAGATAACTAAGTACTTTTCCCATGATCATATAGCTAACAAATGGAAGAGTTAAGATTTGAACCCAGGTCTTCTAACCAGCTCTAAAACCAGAGCAAATTCCATAGCCCTTTCCCACCTCTCACTTCAGAGTTAGGTTTTAGTCACCACTGTATGAAAAAGCCCATTCAAAGCATTATTAGTTATTCATCTACTCACATTTGCAACCAACTCTCAATGGGATATGAATTGTTAAGTGCCTACTTAGCAATCTAAAATGCTGCTCCTCAAAAACAGAAAGCATTCAAGATGTTTTATGTTAAATATTTCTATTCCATAAAGAGTTTGTGTAATGAGGAGGAACCAGGGACACTAATGAAATACAAAAAGCAATAAACATTTCTAATGCTAATGGAGCACAGCATGTTTACATTACAATTGGAACCCCATTGATTAGGCTTCACTGAATATTACTTTTTGCATAATTATCAATGATGGAAGGGAAAGTCAAGCTTGGTGCTGAGTACATGCTGAGCACTAAACAAGACTGACTAGCTAGTCTCACCTGGTCCTCAATTATTAAAGGGGCAGTGAATACAACATGATAGCCTGCTATTCCTCCCCTTGACAGAGGAGATAACAACAGAAAAATGAACTAAAACTACAACATCAGAGATTTAAATAAAACAGTAATTATCAGATATTAAGAATTATTTAAAGTGGACCTGTCTAAATAAATCTAACTTCAAAAGCCTAGTGGAAACACTTATTAAATGTATTATTATCATTAGCATAATATAATGTGTTGAAAGGAAGCATAGTATAATGGTTTTGTTGCTTAATAACTTTTCCCTTTTATTTTAATAGATTTATGGGGTACAAGTTGAAGTCCTTTACATGTATATGTTGTATAGTGACAAAGTCTGGGTTTTTAGTGTACCAATCACCCAAATAATGTACATTGTACCCCATAGGAAATTTTTCATCCCTCCCCCTCCCCCGTGACTCCCCAGTGTACATCATACCACTCTGTATGACCATGCATACACATAGCTTAGCTCCCACTTATAAGTGAGAACATGCAGCATTTATTTTTCTGTTCCTGAGTTGCTTCACTTAGGATAATGCCCTGTAGTTCCATCCAAGTTGCTGCAAAAAACATTATTTCATTCTTTCATATTGCCAAATGGTACTTTGTGGTGTGTGTATGTGTGTATACACACACTATATTTTCTTTATCCACTAATCAGATGATGGGCACTTAGGTTGATTTCATATCTTTTCAAATGTAAATTGTACTGCAATAAACATACAAGTGCAGGTATCTTTTTGATATGATAATTTATTTTCCTTTGGGTAGAGATATCTAACAGTGGGATTGCAGGATCAAATGGTAGATCTACTTTTAGTTCTTTGAGAAATATTGAAAGAAATATAGTTCTTTCTTCATATTGATCTCCACAGAGTTTGCACTAATTTACATTCTAACCAAAAGTATATTAAGTGTCCCCTTTCACTGCATCTGTACCAACATCTACTGTTTTTTGACTCTTTAATAATGGCCACTCTAATTGCAGTAAGGTGGTATTTTGTTGTGGTTTTAATTTGCATATCTGATGATTAGTGATGATGAGTATTTTGTCATATGTTTGTTGGTCTTTTGATAAATGCCTGTTTATGTCATTTGCCCACTTTTTAGTGGGGTTGTTTTTTTCTTGCTGAGTTGTTTGAGTTTCTTGTATAATATTAATAGATTCTGGATATTAGTCTTTTGTTGAACACAAAGTTTGTTTATATTTTCTCCCATTTTGAAAGGTTATCTATTTCCTTGTTTGATTATTTCTTTTGCTGTGTAGAAACTTTGTAGTTTAAGTCCAATTTGTCAATTTTGTTTTGTCTCTTAATGAGCTTTGATCTTGATCAAGTTATTTATCCTTTCTTTGCCTCAATTTCCTCATCAATAAAATGAGGATAATAATATTAATAGTACCAAATCAAAAAGGCTATTGGGAGGATTAAATAAGTTAATGTAGATAAAGCACTTGAACTAAAACAGTCAGTTCTACTAGAATGTATGCTTTGAAAATGCAAATCTGTTCCAGTGAAACTGATATACTAGGGGACAGTTTGAGCACAATAAGACTTCCTTGCTTGTCTATACCACCTTCATCTGTGGGAAACAGAGAAAACTGCACCGAGCTGAACTGAGTCTTGTAGGGAGTACACAAAAAGCACAATGCACACACCTCCAACATCCTCCAACTACCTCAATTCCCTGTGTGTGTGAGCCACCCCCACCCTCATCAGATGTTACAACTTTTTGTCAGATTTTCCATCCACCTCTTCATAGTAACCCACAAGGTGCAACCTCTGTGACATCTACTTCCACAAGCAACTTTCAGGTCTTTTCCAAATTAAAATGTGATGTTTACTGTAGCATTTATGCATTTCTTAACCATTGAACACAAGTAACAAACTGCTGTCATTTTATTAGGTTCCTTTGTTGTTTTTTTAATGTGTCATTAATGGGGTTTTTGAGGGTTGTGCCCTTAAACCCATTTTCCCCATAAGGCCTGGGATTGTTATTGCTGATTTTGCATAGCAGAGTGGTTTTTAGGAATGCATGTGTCACATAATAGCAAAACCAACTGTATCTGGCATGTAATAAGCACTCAAATAATATAATTATTGGTGTAATTATTATAAGAAACAGTTGGTGTATATGACCTATATATTTTCTTAGGTAATTTTGTGTTTGAGTTAATTTGATTATCATTATTAGTTTAAACACTGTACATTTTATTATTATTGTATTCATATTCAGGAATATCTTTATGATTCACACAGTTGTGAGATTGCTCAAAGTATATATAAAACAATACAAGGATCATCTGTCACTTATGATTTCAAATGTACTGAGTCTACCAGTAATGTGACCATATACCTTTGAGACCACAACTAAAAATAGGACCTGCTGGTAATCAGCAGGTAACTCTAATTATTTGACATCAAGATAGTCTGGTTTTAGACACCACATATATTCTGGACTAGTTATCCACAAGCCTCCTTAACCCATGATCACATAAGTGGAGGATGAATTGACATTTCAGGTGTGAAGGGAGTAATGAGCAGGTTCATGGAAAAACTGAGGTCATGGGAAGAAGGCAAGAAGATCTTTTGAGATGTGAGCTTTCTGCACATTCAAGTACACGATGAGAATACAAATACCCAAGTCCTACAATTCTTCTAGACATCCATCAGCACTGCAACTATACTGTGCTGTGTAAATTCTACTGACTTGAGCTTGCTCATTCATCCAAACACCCATTCATCTAGGCAATATTTATTGATTACATACTCTAGAAGACTCTGTCCTAAGGCTTGGGATACCATGATAAATAGGACTGATCCTTGTCCTCAAGGAGCTTACAACCTTGAAAATAGTGTATTAACAGTCAGATACCTCCAGGAGTGATAGTCAGAAACAGACTTCAGAAACCATGGATAACCACTAAAAAAGGTCCCAGAGCTGGGAGCTTTTGACTTTCACACAGAACCATCAATAAGGACAGCCTTTCATACAGAAGATCTGAAAAAACTTATTAAGCAACAAAGCCTTTCAACATATTATAGTATGCTAATGATAATGCATTTAATAAATTAAAAGATAGTTGTGCATGCCTTCACTCTGAAAAGAATGACACACATATCTTGTTTTATCCACATTCCTACACTAAGACATTAACATTCTCTTCTATGTGAAAGGCAAAAACATGATTCTATAAAAACATCAACTCACATCTGTAAAAAATAAAAGTTAATAATTTGAAGGTTCTTAAAAATTATAAATAATTATACAAATGTAAATTAGCCTCATAATCATTATTATTAAGTTGCTTCTCAAATCACATGTCTAAACTTGTTGCCAACTCAATGCCACCTATCCTCAGCACCTCACTTTTCTTTTTTTTTTTTCCTTTGTTTTTATTTCAGAGTTTTACAGGGATACACACGTTTTGGTTACATAATTTGTTTTTGTACAGTTTGAGTCAAAGTTATAAGTGTGGCCTTCAGTTAGTGTGCATTGTACTCATTAGATGTGAATTTACCCATCCCCTCTTTGCCCCTCCCACCTATTTAATTTCCCTTCAGTTTTACTTCCATATGTGTGCATAAGTGTTGATCAATTAGTTCCAATTTAGTATTGGGTACATGTGGTGTTTGCTTTTCCATTCTTGTGGAATAATAATTCCACTTCACTAAGAATAATTCACTAAGAATAATTGTCTCCATTTCCACCCAGGTTGTTACAAAAGATACTAGATCACCATTGTTTTTTGTGGCTGAGTAGTATTCCGTGGTATACATACACCACATTTCTTAATCCACTCATTTATTGCTGGGCACTTGAGTTGTTTCTGCATCTTTGCAATTGTGAATTATGCTGCTATAAACGTTGAAGTCCAAGTCTCTTTTTTTCCTTTGGGTAGATATCTAGTAGTGGGATTGCTGGATCAAATGGTATGTCTACTTTTAGTACTTTTAAGTGTCTCCAAACTACTTTCCATAGAGGTCGTACTAGTTTGCAGTCCCACAACAGTGTTTAAGTATACCTTTCTCTCTATATCTACTCTAGCATCTGTTGTTTTAGGACTTTATGATAAAAAGCCATTCTTACTGGACTTAGGTGATATCTCATGGTGGTTTTGATTTGCATTTCCTTGATGATTAGAGACATTGAGCGTTTTTTCATGTAGCACCTCACTTTTCTTGTGTTCTTTTTCACAAATAGGGAAGTCGCCATTCATCAAATGTGGAAACCTTGGAGTCAACCTGAGCTACCTTCCCTCTCACAGCTCCAGTGTTCCTCTCTAATTCAACCCTGTCAATTCTATTTCAAAGCGTATCTCCCAACGCTTGCCTTCCCTTTTATCCTCACAGTTACTGCCACAGTTAGAAATCTGTCAGCTCTTACGTGAACAAGTCTACACCTACCCTCTCCTCTGTCGTCTGTCTTCTGTATGAATGGTAGAGGGAATAGCATGTCTCTTTCCTGCTTCAAAATCCCTACTGACTTCCTGCTACATATGGTATATAAGATCCACTTCCCTTAGTACAGAAATACAAGGGCCATAAAAAGCTGTCCAAATCTTACCATTTAGCTTCATTAGACCCACTCTTTATAATTAACCCAAAACTCTAACCACACAAAACTTATTCATTACAAAATACAAAGGTTCTTTTCATGCCACCATGCCTTATTGCATTATGTTCCTTCTTTGACCCATTCCCTATTTCTGGGTGGTTTTGAGGCATAGGTGAAGGAAGACTCAATGTTGTCTTCCTCAGTATCGTTTTAAATGTGTGTCTCTTCTAGGCTAGGAACTGATTGGAAACCCATCTCATCTATCTTTGTTTCCAGGATCCAGTGGGTTCCCAGCCTATAGTAGCCACTCAATAAATTTATAAACTAATGACTCTAAGGGAGCCTTTCTAGCTACCTGTACAGAGTTGCAAAGTAGATCAAAGTCAATATATAAGAGGGCTAAGAATCACTGTGCTAGAGCACACCTAAACTAATCCACGCCACATCTGTCTCCAGTTTCCAGAGATGCCACAAAATTCTAAAGGTTATTTAAATAAATTCAATGTTAAGCCTATAAACAGACACAGAAAAGCTACACGTCACGTCACATTAAGGTGGGGGAAGGAGTTAGGGGAACAGCAGGGACAAACCCATTTTGAGCACCAGGTATGAGCCAAGTACTGCTGGGCTTATTTACTCACTAACCCTCACGACAACTCTGTGATATATTATTATCTCCATTTTAGACATGAAAGAACTAAGGCTCAGAGAGTTTGTGTGACTTACCCAGCATGACAGAAACAGTTAAGTGGTGAAAGTAGAATATGCGCAAGATCTGCTAGCTTCAAAGATGAGTGATTTCCATTGCTCTGGTAACAGAATGCTGTGACTCCAGAAACATGATGAGCAATCAATAAATAGCTATTGATTAACTGTTGGCAAGCTAAAATCTGTTTTTCAAAAATGAATTTGACATCCAAAACATATCAGACACCTATACGGTAGAGTGTCAGGATGCTAGCTTGTTAGACCTCATCATGTCTTACCCTGACTACTGCAATTGTTATGCACCAGCCCCTTTCTTGAGAGTCTCTCTGTTCTAAAAGTTCCATAACCTCAAACTTGCATGCCCTCCACACAGAATCGTGTTGGGTGATAGAAGGGGTAGGTTCAATTGATTGAACCTACCCCTTCTATCACCCAACACCAGATACTTGCTGGTCCCCAGGCACACCGCGTATTCCCAGTTGTGTGTGTTGCACCTGGTGTTCCTGCAGCCCAAACCCAGAACACCTTTCACTCCTCTTCCTGTGCCTCCCCTTCTCAGACCACCTTCATCCCTCATTGTCTGCAACTCCCACGCTTTGCCCAGCACTTGTTATTAATGAAGCATTTGCATCATCATAATAATTGCTTACTCTCTTTCTCTACCACTTGTCTATAAGTTCCCAAAAGACAGTGACTACATTTTATTCATCCTTAAATCCCCGTGACCTAGTAAGAGTAGGCTCAGTCAGTACTGAATAAATGCTATTGACTACTTCACAGCATCAGGTCTTAATCTTTTTGAAAAATAACCCATAACAAATATTTTGAGAACTCCAAAGTATGACTCTCTAAAATGAAAATTCTCAGTCTGCTGAAAATTATTTAGAAAGTTTTCAAGCAAAATTTGCTAAACTATTGTTTCAGATACTCTATATTTTGAAGAGCAAAGTCCTATTCTTTCACAGCATTTCTGAGCTGCAATAGATCAGAATTCATTCTTTCTTGTGGAAACCATCATTATAACAGTTTAATTTACATTTGAAACAGTCTGTAGTTTATATATACATTTTTTAGAGGCAGAGTCTCACTGTGTTGCCCCAGCTAGAGTGCATTGGCATCATCATAGCTCACTGCAACCACACACTCCTGGGCTCAGGTGATCCTCCTGCCTCAGCCTTCCACGTAGCTGGGGCTATTGGCAAGAGCCACCATGCCCAGCTAATTTGTCTATTTTTCTTTTAGAGATGGAGTCTTGCTATATTGTTCAGGCTGGTCTTCAACTCCTGGGCTCAAGTGATCCTCCCACCTCAGCCTCCCAAAGTGCTGGGATTACAAGTATGAGCCACCACACCTGGACATATATTTTAAACCATTAATTTTTGTCTTTGTTGGGAATTGCTCCAGCCTGAATAGCCTTACCCTCTGGAACAGAAGCCTGATGGGGACCTTGTGCTTCTGACTCACATGCACATCCAAGCCCATCCGTATTTGGAGTTGACGGAAACCGGGTGCCGTTGTGATGACTGTGAGAAAAAGGCCCCTGCTATGTTCCAGAACATCCCATGAAGAGCAAACTTTTGTTTCTTGGTTACACCAAAATAAAGATCTGTCTTTTTTTGCATCTACTGAAAAGAAACTTTTGTCTTTTTGGCTACCGAGAATATCCAGGCCTGTGTCCTTTTCCAATCGACTGAAATGCAATTCCACCCACCTCACCCTTTTTATTTTCCTTTCGTATCTGCTTTGGTACTAAAAGATGATTTTTAAGGGACCAAACCAAAATAAATTTGTGCAAGAAATGTGAGTTTGCAGCCAGGCGTGGTTGCTCTCACCTATAATACTAGCACTCAGGCTCAGGAGTTCAAGACCAGCCTGAGCAAGAGCAAGACCCATCTCTACTAAAAAGGGAAAAATTATCTGGATGTGGTGGCTGGGGCCTGTAGTCCCAGCTGCTCAGGAGGCTGAGGCAGGAGGATCTCTTGAACCCAGGGATTTGAGGTTGCAGTGAGTTACAATGAGGCTACTGCACTCTACCCAAGGTAGGCAGAGTGAGACTCAGTCTCAAAAAAATAAAAAATGTGAGTTTTGATAGCATACGTTGAAAAAGGAATTCCTTATGGATATAAATAGATATACCCAATGGATAAGCACCAACAGGTAAGACTCTGAAGTTCCCAAGGAGATATCTAGACACATTCTAGTTGGGAGATGATTTTATATCAGTACATTCGATATAGATGTGTTTACCAAATCTTGGAATAATAAAATTAAGAAAACTCCTTTTGGAGATTAAAAGATATAATTTTAGAAATATAAAAAGAATTTTTTATATTACAATTAGTAGCTTAGAAAAGTTACAGTATGGCTTGACAAATTCATAGTTTCAAGAAAGATTTAGACAAATTCATGGGTTCAGTAACCAACAGATATATGTTGCAAAAGAATTACATAGGGATATTTGTGCTTCTGGGATCTAACATGTTGGAAAATGCTGTCCCATCATTGAATGCCCTTTATAAGAGTATAAGAATCTTAAACACCACCTTTAACTAATTCTCACATTGATATTTGTATATGCTTAGTGAAATTTTTTAACGTACCTTTGTTGAAAGAATTGGAGCTCAGAAAACCATACCCCAAAAGGATGGTGCTTTGGCATCCTGAGTACCTTGAACCAAAGAACACCAGAAGCCCCCAGAAGGAGCTTCAGAAACAAAGTCTCTGTCTGACCTTCTCCCTGCTGTCTCTCCCCCTGTTTCCTCCCCAAAGTGAGTCATAGAAACCAGAATTCCTCTTCCCCAAGGCAGGTCCTAGACACTACACCCAAAGCAAGCCATAAAATGTAGAAAGCTCACTCTCTCCCTTCTGCCCTAAAGACCCTCATTACAGAGGCGTCTGCCTCATACTCAGGAGGAAGGAATCCTACACACACACAGGCCTTACTGGGTCCCCTCCCCACCTCAGCCTGTTCCCATTAGGTCATACCCTTTCTTCCAACCGCATTTCTACCCAGCGTCCATTCTTCATTGAACCTAAGTATATAAAAATAGACAGCTTTCCCTGAGTATTTGGGTCTTCTGAAGGTGCCCATGTCACATAAAACTTTGAGTAAATAAATGTGTTATACTTTTCTTTCGGTAACCTATCTTTTGTTATAGGAATGTTGGCCGTGACCGTTATGATGGGTGAGGAATACTATCACACCTTTTTTGCCCCTACGAAAGTCAAACGCAAATAAAACACTAGAAGCACAAGAATAACATAATGATGTCAAGGAAACACTCAGTAAAGACTGAGAAAATCAGGATCATTTGGAGTCAACCCAGAAAGTCTCAATTTCACTGCACAAATACCATTATCTCACAAAAATAAGTGACAAATGTTCAAAATGTATATTCATTATATAGAGTAGCATTTTGCTCATCTAAACCAGTGGTTTTTAAATTGTGATCCCTGGACCAGCAGTATAGGCATCACCTGAGAAATGGTTAGAAACGCAAATTCCTGGGTTCCACCCGAGACCCAGGGAATTGGAAGCTCTGGGAGTGGAGCCCCGCAACGTGGTGTAACAAGCCCTCCAGGCTAAAGTTTGAGGACCGATAATTGAGATCCGTGCTGTCCAATAAGGTAGTCATCAGTAACCACGTGTCATTATGGAGTATTTGAAATGCGGCTAGTCCAAATTGAAACACGCTGGTAGGTATAAGATACACACTGGATTTCATAAACTTAGTACCAAAAACAAAGGTAAATGATCTCATTAATGTTTTTACATTGATTACAAATAGAAATAATAATGAATTGAATATATTGGGTTAAACAAGATATATTATTAAAACAATTTAAATCAGCTTCTTTTTACTTTTTTAATCTGGCTACAAGAAAATTTAAAGTTACATATGATTTGCATTATATTTCCATAGAGCAACCCTGCTCTACTCTAAACTACTAAAAAATGTAAAAATCTCCTTCACAAAATTTCCATGGAAAATTATATCACTTCTGCTTGAACATTTTCAATGACAGGGAACCCCCAAATCAGCGTGTTGATGTCTGAACACATCTTTCATGTTATGATCTGTTTGCTGTGTCTTCCTCTTTCTTTCCCCCTTTGTCCTGGTTCTTAACTGCCGGAACAACACGAATAAGGCTAGCCTTTTGCTTCACAGCAATTCTTCAGTATTTTATATCTCTGATCACTATCAACAATGTGTTTTATCTTTGCAAGACTGAAAATGTCCTGAGTCCCATCATTTATCCACATAATGCATGATTTCAAGAGCTTCTCCTTTCCTGGTTACCCTCTGCTAAACATTCCCCTCTTCAATAATATCCTTCATGTAGGAAAAATGGTCCAAGACTCCGAAATAGGCCAGGACGATTCCTGGTGTCCTTCCAGTGGAGAGCAGGGCAATGTGAGCAGCCCCTCTGGGGATTGTCTAACTTTATAGGGTGTGCACTTTTGATTGCCTTTGATGACTAGGCGATTTTATAACTCTGTAGAAATAGAGCTTAAGCTATAGAAATTGGAAAACAATGCCAATGTTTTCTGCCCATAGCAATGCAAATGATTCCTGTGGATGACAACACAAATGAATTTTGTCTGGCAGAGAATATAAATCTCTGTAAGTCAAAATCTCATTTTAAGTGAATGAGTTTTAATTAATGAGTTGAATATTCGATATGTGTTTATGTCTCGCAAAACACAGTGTCATCCAGTGGATGTGGCCTGAGCGCAGGAGACCCTCTGTGCTTGCCTGGTGACTCCACACGTCTGATAACCTCATTAGCACTACCAACACTTTGAGGTTATGGTGAAACAAAACACTTAATTCTTTTCTTCACAAATGATACTCTAGCCAAGTTTCCCCATCTTGTACCTTTTATTTTGTAACACATATATTAGATATTTTTTACATTTGTATCTTTTAAATTTAATGTTGAGAATTTGAGCTCATTATTCCAGCCAAAGGAAACCATTGTCATGGCATTTATGTCTTTACCAAAATGCAAACCAGATGCCAAAACCACTCAGAACTCAAGAAGGCCTTACATAAGCAGTATCTGTTTCCATGCCTGGGATGGAAGGAAGGGAAAGGAGTGAAAGGGTTTCTCTCTAGAAGGAGGGCCCAGCAGAGGCTGGTAGAGGTGTTTTGGAGCCTGAAACTTATACAGTTTTGGGGTGGGAGATCCTCTCTGGAAAGAATAGTGCAAAATTGTCCACTTTTCTTTAGGTAACGTTACATGTACTTCAGTAAAATTACTCGCCTCAAAATTAAGAATATTAAGAATATAAAATTTCTAGAGCCCTTCCAAGAACCTTACAAGGAAGCCCATGAAAGTGAGGGACACTGAGCTTATGCTTATTTGGCTTCCCCATTAAGTCTGCTCCCAAAGCCTGCTAAGGTGCCAGCCCCAGGCATGTCCTCAGTACCTGGAAGTGCTGATTTCATCTACGTGTCACAATCTTTATGGCATGCATTTCTGTGACTACCTACCTCTTTACAAAAGATATGTGCAAGACTCCATGCACCTATTTTTGGTGTGCACTTAATATTATTATCATTATTCAGACCTATGATTTCTGCCATTCTTAGAGATCATTTGAGGAAATGACAATCTCGATTCTAACAAAGAAGATAAAATTTTCAAAGCTATTGACCTTTATAGACATCTACTCTTCATGCAACTATTTTTTAGGCTCATTTAAAAATTATTCTGAGCTTATGTTTTCCCTTTATTTATTTTTTTCTTTTTTTGAAACAGAATCTTGCTCTGTCACCTGGGCTAGAGTACAGTGGCATCATCATAGCTCACTGCAGCCTCAAACTTCTGGGCTCAGGCAATCCTCCTGCTTCAGGCTCCCAAGTAGCTGGGACTGGAGGCGTGCATCACCACACTCAGCTAATTTTTCTATTTTTTGTAGAGACAGGGTCTTGCTCTTGTTCAGGCTAGTCTCAAACTCCCGGCCTCAAGCAATATTTCCACCTCGGCTACACAAAGTGCTATAGGATTGCAGGCGTGAGCCACTGTGCCTGGCCTTGTTTTCCCTTTCAGACGCCTCATAGATACTGACAAAGATTCTTTGCTTGACCAAACTTTACTTAGGCTCCTTAACCTTTTCTAGGCTCATCTGTACATTTCCTGATAAAATCCAGTTTTAGCAAGAACCCTGCTAAGTCAGTATAGCCATAATCCTCCTTACCCCTGAGGTTTCCTCTTGGTGATTTCCCTTCTCTGACCCATACTCTGCACCTTGGCTGCAAAGTGTCTCTTGCACATGCTGTATTCATTCGGGGTCTCTCTGCCCCACTGCCATGCCCCACTGCAGGGGCAGCTACACCTAACATGTTGGTCCTGACTAAAGTCTGCCTTACTGTGCTTTAACAAGGGCTGTTAAATAATTTCTTTCTTTAATGATACCTATTTTTCAGATCCCCAAAGGTTACTTGGGTTTTTTCCAGAGTGAAGCTACAAGATACAGTGGGAGCTAAAAGGGGAAGGACTTTCCAAATTCTACTGTTATTGAAGACATGTTTTCATTATTAAATATTTATGTCATTATGGTTCTGTGCACTTATACAGGGCCAATTCCCTTGGTGTGAGGTAGGGGGACTGGACTTGGAAGGGGGTGCTCAACTAAGTCATACTCAGGCCTGGCAAGACCTTGCACCCATTCATTCACTCTGTACAAGTGATATTGTTCTGCTCAAATCATTATCAACACACACATGCATAATAGAACTGTGTCTTCCTTCAACTCCTGGGAAAACAACACAAAGAGACAGATTTAGACCTCTGCACTCCAGCTCTTAGGACGCTGCCTCACCTGGAGGAGAGTCAAGTTTAGTGACAGCGGCAGCAGTGGGAAGGGCCTGTGGGAGCAGGTTTCCCACCTGGTGCTAGAAGCCAGGAGCTGCTCCCTTCTCACTCCCGACAGCCGCCGCTTGGTGACCTGTCTTCACTTTCCCGGCTTTTCATTTGTTTTAAAATGTTGAATTGGGTGAGAGAGATCAGCTTGCTGGGCCCAGCACCACCCAGGAATGTTCCTGAGCATGTGACCTCCCAGGGAGCTAGGAGGTGACCACGCCCTTCCGCATGCTCCACCAAGGGCCTTGAATCAGTTTCTTTTGAAAATTCTTCTTAGTATTTTTTTAATAACAAAAGGAAATATCTTGCTTTTATAAATTTGATCCTCAGTTTGATTTATCTGTAGATTTCAGAGCAATTTTCCCAGGACTTCACTCTGGAAAAAACTCAAGTAACCTTTGGGCATCTGATTTTTTAACAATTATATTGAAATATAATTTGTAGAACTTAAGGTTTACAAGTGTATACAATTCAGTGGTTTTTAGTGTATTTACAGAGTTGTGCGACCACCTCCATAATCTAATGTTAGAACATTTTTTTCATGTCAGAAAGAAACGTTATATCCATTAGCAGTTACTCCCATTCTCAACCCTGAAGAACTTCCAGTATGATATTGGATAGAAGTGGTGAGAGTAGACATGCTTGTCTTCTTCTCAATCTTAAGAGGAAAACATTCAGTCTTACCATTTAGTAAAATTCTGACAGTTTTTCACAGATTCTCTTTATCAGTTTGGGGAACTTCCTTTCTATTCCTAGTTTATTGTGTGTTTTTATCATGAAAGGGTGGTGAATTTTGTCAAATATGTTTCTGTGTCTATTAGATGATCATGTAGTTTTTGTCTTTTATCCTTTTAGTATGGCATATTACATTAATTGATTTTCTGATGTTAAACCAACCTTGCATTCATATAATCATTTTTGTATGTTGCTGGGTATTTTTTTTAATTTTACTGGTACTTTGTTGACAATTCAAAGATAGAATTGTATGCCTTAATTGTGTCCAAATAGCTAGGTGCTGTTACACATGCTGTAACATTTATCTAGAGGGGCTACAACTTGGGGAAGTCACATCTTGTTCTTAATGAATAATACAGAGACCAAACCAACTTAGAGAAGAAATTCCTCACTGGAATAATTAGCTTGTAGAAATCTGCTGAGTTTTGCATCGGGACTATCAGGTACCAGTTTCAAGCATACAAACTGGTATAAACAATGTAAAAGGGTATTTAGTAAATCAAGAAATATATACGGTAATATACGTGAGTTCTCCATAAATAGTGATTGATAATGATAAGACAATATTGTAGAGGAGGAAAGATTTTCCCTCTACCCTCCTAGGTTTGCTAACTTAGTCTATGAGATAAACTAAGAACAGGTAGATTTAATAGGAGAAAAGGTACACAAATTTGTTAATTTTTACTATTACACGTACCAGAGGCATCAGAGAAAATAAGTGAGTACCCAAAAAAGCAGTGAGATTTGAAAGCTTATATATCATCTTACTAGGGGAAGGGGAGGGGGAGGTAGGCCACTTAGGAGATTGTAAATGATTTGGGGGAAAGATGAGTAGGTCTGGGAAGACCAGATGGGAGATATGATAGTTTGGGACAAAGTTTGCCTGGATTTGGTGTCAACTTCCAGTCTCCTCTCCTGTGATAAGAATCCATCTTCTCTAATTGATGAAGCTCCCAGGGAGGGGATTGCTGACTATTTCGTTCCTTTTGAAGGATCTGTCTTTAGGCAGATGAAGGGGCTTCAGAGACAGCCTCTCCCCACATTTGCTGTTTTTCAAGTGCCTTCGGCTTAAAATAATCAATATGTGGCATATTTGGGGTTCACATATCCTGAGTTCCTTCCAGCTGTATTTTGGGGTAGCATATTCCTATCTCTAACAATATAAAGAAAAAAATGCATGAGAAGAACAGAGAAATGCCTGGGCCTTGAGAAAGATTAGATAAACCAAACGTCTGTTGATTCATTTTACAAGCATTTGTTGATCACCTACTTGTGCCAAACACTGAAGGAATACCAAAAAAAACTAAGATATAGTCCTTGTTCCCAAGAGCTCATGGTCTAGGGTAGCAGACAGAGCAATAAACAAACAATTACACTGCAGGGTAAATAAGCACAGAGCTATCTACAAGGCTCAGAGGCAGCCTAGCAGTGAGACTGAGGAAGAACTGGGTAAGAATGTGGAGAAATTGGTCAAGTGGACTCTGGGAGTCATTTCCATAAATTCATTCTTTAAAGAAGCTTTTTAATTACGTTACACTGAGCTTTAGACAAATGTATTTAAGCAACACTTATATGCACTTAATTGCTATGTGCTAGTCACTGTTGTAAGCATTCTACAATTGTTAATTCAATTAACAATATCACAGGATAGTATTGTTATCATTCTCACTTTATAGATGAGAAAACTGAGTGTCCACGAGATTAAGAAAGTATGATTCAGATGGTAGGTGGCAGAGACAGGATTAAACATAGCATTCTACTTTCAGTTTCCACGGCAGCAGCTGTGCCATGCTGCTAGAAGAGCTTGAATTTTAACCTAATATGCTTCTAAAACTTTAATATTCGTGCAAATCCCTGGGGGTCTTGTTAAAAAGCAGATTTGGGTTGAGTAGTCTGGGTTGGGGTCTGATATTCTGCGTTTCCAGCAAGCTCCCAGGAGATGCCAGTGCTGGTGTTCCAAGGACCACACTTTGAGTTTCAAGGGTGCAGGATCTACTGTTGTTTTATTTTGTCTTTTTTAATATAATATTCTCATTCATAGATTTTCCTCTTCATGACTACGCCTACACTTGTGAAAAAATCATGTTCAGCTTTACATTCTCATCGTGGCCGTGAGCTATGAGTACTTGTGGCTCCAACCAACACCCTCTGGCACCAGCCTGTCTTCATATTAAGAATGTGAATGGAGCAAGAGGGTTGACTGAGGAGACTGTTGGGGTCAAGGAAAGCAGCAAGCAGGAAGTCAAGGGAGTTGGGACAGAACCAGGGAAGCAGAAGAAAGAAGCCTGGAAGCAGATACACCCGGGCCTCTTGGGAAAGTTGGTGTGTGTGTGTGTGTGTGTGTGTGTGTGTGTGTGTGTATACATCTCTTTTTGGGTTTTTATTCCAAAACAGATAATCTATTTCCAGTCCTTGTAAACAAATCATAGTATACATACATGTTTCTTGGTCCACTGAAAATGATTGCTATTAATAACATCTGTGAGGTTGCTGTGAATATCTATACACCATCACTGGGTACCTATTCACCTCCTTTATATGAAATACTAAAACTTAAATTGCATTCTCCTTTACCTAACAGAAATGACTCTTACACAATGTCTCAGTTATTTTATAAGCTGCGAATCTTTGAAAGTTCAATAAACAATTCCATAGTATTCTCATCTCCCCTATCCAATAGGCAGTTTCTTTTCCTGAGTCATGCAAGACTTATCCTCATTATTTGACTACAGATGACTTCTAAAGGCTTTGTAGGGATGGGTCTTATCTTTTTTGAGGGATTAGAGTCATGGCTCACTCTCTAAGAAGCTATTATATGCTGGTTGGGTATTTCACAATTCATGGCAAATTCCAAAAATTTAAATCAAAGAGTGTAGTTCCAGCTCAAGGAAGCATTTTGATCTAAAAAACTATTGCTTTATATTTTTTCCAAATAATATTGTGATAATACCATAGCAGCTAAGGTTCACAGAGTGCTCCCTTGAAGCCAGGCATTGCTCTGAGCACTTTGCATGTTATTAACTTCCTTGTGCCCAACACCTGCAGGACTGCTGTCCATGTCTCTCTTATTCTCTGGCATTCTGAAACAGCTGACCCCTTCTACTCCTTTAAATAGGGATACAAGTTCCTTGGTCCACATTTACAGTTGTTATGATCCAATGGAGGCACAGAATGGGGAGGCAAATCGCCTCAGGTCTCACACCTAGGAGACGTGACAGCCAGAACCTACAGCCAGACAGCTGGGATCCAGAGCCACCTTCTTAACCACTGCGTTTTGTTGTCTCTCAAGAGTGAACTATGCCATGAAACCGGACAAGAGCCCTTATCAAAAGGAGAAATGGTGGCCTCGTTAATAGATGAGCTGTGCCTTAAAACCAGCCAATGTAAAATGTTGAACACGTCAGCCATAAGTTATACTAGTCAGCTGCAGGCAAATGGAGCCACTGCTTTTGCGAGTACAGCAGGAGCAAGAGCGCCACACCCCGGCCTCCACCTCTGCCGGAACAGAGGGACCCCAAGGGAGGGCTGGGCTCCCAGTGGACACTGGATGGGGTGCCCCACCACTGAAGGGCAGCCCTGCAAGAAATGCAAGTGGCTGCATTTGAGGGCTGTAGGTGGAGTCTACACATAGGCAGTAAAAGTTGGCAATTTTTAAGATTTTAAGCTTTAGTAGCGGTTGGAGATTTTAGACAGTGAATAAGGCGAGATCTGCCCCGGGTAAATTTGCTGGGGGTAAAGCCTCCCCGCATATAAATCTCTCACACCACTTCCTCATATAAACTCTTTTGAATTCCTGCCCTCCTGCCGTGCTAGCAAACAGTAGGTGTTCAGTTAAAGTTGGTCAGAGACAGCTAGTTGCAGAATTTTGCTTTAGTCATGGTTGGTCATTGGGAGGTAGGGAGACCGCACAAGGGAGAAAAGTGGTGCTTGTCTTGGCTGTTTAAATCACTCCACAACATAGCACTTTAAGGGGGTCAGGAATCTTGAATGTGTGCCTGGGCTCAGGGTCTCTCACCAGGCTTTGCACGAGATGTGGGCTGGGGCCGCGCCCTCCCCAGGCTCAACTGCGAGAGGATCTCCTTCCAGTTCCTGCCATGGCTCTCGGTGGCCTCAGTCCCTGGTGACTCTTGGCCGGGAACATCAGTCCTTTCCACGTGGCCTCACAGTAGGACAGCCCACAAGATCTCCCTCAGGGAGAAAGTGAGGGGTGGCGACCACCAGGACAAGTCCCAAGTCCTTCTGTGACTTAATCTTGGAAGAGACACCCCATCACCTCTGCTCTGCCCTGTCGGCTAGAAGCAAGTCACAGATGCCAGCCTACCCTCAACGGAGAGGACAGCACGGGGCATGGACACCGCTGGGGAGTCTCAGAGGCAAAGGAAGACAGAGGCAGTGGTAGAGATTTGATGAGGGGAAAATCTCATCCAATCTTAAGCGTGATTCTTTATGCAAGTTCCCTTCTCTATGTATCTAAGCCGAAAGGAGTCTATCCATCAAATTATGCAAATACTCAAGAAAAATGCAGTGACATTTCCTTTCTAGAAGTACCACCTTCTGTCCACATTATCTGCAAATCCTCAGCAATTTTCCTTCCTGGCTGCACCACACGACCCATCAGTCCCAGGACTGGTGTCCTCTTGTTAGGTATGCCGTCACCGTCTGGGGCGTGTGTGCATATGGGGTGACCATTTATCATCCACAGTGGGAGAGATTTAGAGTGAAGGGACACTATTTCTACTTTTGCTGGGACAACAGGCAAACCAGGATGCATGGTCACCCTCCTGCTCAGCCAAGTCGGTCTTCAAGGGTCCTTTCTTTTCGTCCTCCTTCCTTCTCTCTCCCTCACCCTCCACCTCTCTTCTGCCCTTTCTTCCCTCAGCTTCTCTCCACTCTCGGCCCTCCACACCACCCCTTCCAGAGGGGAGCTGGAGACAGGCCTCCCACGCGCAGCCTGCTGGCCGCGCACTCCTGGTTTGTACTCGAGCTGCTCCCTGTTTCCCGGGCGCCTTTTCCTGCAGCTCGCTTGAAAGTGAGGGGGCAACACACACTCCGCTCCCTCCTAGGACTTGGTTTCCAAGCCCTACTCGGTCCTTGCCCTGCTGCAGCTTACCTGACACTTCTGCCACTGCAGGGTGTCCTCCTCCCCACTGTCAACCAGCCAAGGGGTTTGTGTGTCTGCGTGAATGTGTGCAGGGTGTGTCTGTGCGTGTATCTCTGTATGTGGTGTGTGTATATGTGTGCACCCGTGTGTGTGTGTGTGGTGTGTATCTGTGTCTGTGTATCTGTATCTGTGTCTGTGCTGTGGATGTGGTGTGTATGTCTGTCTCTGTGTATCTAGTGTGTACGTGTGTGTATTTAAGTCCGCGTACCTGTGTGTGTCAGTTTGTGTGTGTGTCTATGTGTGTATGGAGTGTTCCCAGGCCACAGTATCAGAAATTAGAAAGGATCCAGAGTAATAAAGTCAGTATTGGTGGGTTGATTTTTGTTTTTAACAAGCATTTTTTAAGCATTTCTGTGTGCAGACACGTTTTGGCTAATGACTACCACTCTGAGATATTTCTTAAAATTATGCATTTACAAGTTAACATATTATTAAAAAGATTATGTAATCTGATGTTTGCCCCTAACTCAGGAGTGGGAACTCTGTTTCTAAAATAAAACATAAAGATGAGGAACCATTGGCATTACTTACCCAGTAAATCCAAGTCTTACTTTATCTCAGAAAACAAATTTTTAAAATCTGTTTTAACTAACTACATCCATGAACTGAGTTATTCATTAAAATAATGCTGCTTCCCCTTTATTAGTAGTAAATATCTTTCTTAGCAAACATCTTTTAACTCATTGTAAGAAAGCATGTATATGAACAGAAGAATATTTTCTTAAAATTAAAAAAGAAATTTTTTATGATCTTAATATCAATCATTTCTGGTTCCTAAACACACAAGCATTCTACATGGAAAGTAACAGTTATAGTTTTCTAATGATCTGGAGAAACCATATGTCTTTTTAACAGTTTAGTCATTCAGGACAGATGAGCACAAAAGTGAATTTTCTTCTTTTTTCTCGACTCATCCAAATTGAATTTGCACAAATATGAAAACCATTCTTCAGCACTATTACAGAGTGCATGTACAGTATTATCAAATATAGTCTAGACTGCTATTAGTTTTGCAGCAAAGAAATGTTTCTATCATGCAGTCTTTATCAAGAAAATTAAATAGAAGGATTGATAACTGGTGGCTAATATTCTCTCATGAGCCAGCTTTTAAATGGGTCACATTGTTCTCAATTTCATTGGAAACTGAAAATAGATGCTATATCAGCAATGTTTGTGAAAAATAGCATATTATCTGGAACTGACTGGGGTGGTGGGCAGTACACTTCTTTATAAATTAAGCAACAGAACCATAAAGTGTTTAAATGTGACAGAAGCTTTATAGCTCATCTATTTCAAGCCCTTCATTTTAGATCAGAGGAAGCAGACATCCAGAAATATTAAGGGACCAAAGTAAAACTACTATTTAGTTCCAGAATTGTAAGTTCAGCAGTTAAAATGCCTGTTTCAACTTAAGTACATTTCATGTAATTTTTTTCTGAATAAAGACAAGGTGAAGAAGAAAGAGTATTTACCCTTAAAATTTTTCCATAAAAAATATCCTTTATAGTTTTTTAGATTTTACTCCTTGATGAGTCTTAATTATAATAAAAGTCAATGAGTTGGAACAGAGAAAAACATGACAGAGAAACAAATTTCCCCCCAAATAAAATGGAAGTCACCTTTTTCTCCCTACTCTCCGTTAAGGACAGAGAAAGGAATGAGGGAAGGCTTTTCTCTGCCTGCTCCAAAGGGGACAATATTAATCTCGCTGACACAGCCTGCCCAGAACCAAAGGGACTGCTCCACACCCAGTTGAAAGCCAGCCTGCAAGAGCGACATTCGAACAAGATCAGCTTTTTCCCCAGTGCCAGATTGTCTTTGACCTCTAGGCCACTCATCATTTACTAAATACATTACAGGTTGTATTTCATGTGTCTCGGGCTTGAAGAGGACCGAAAGTGAAAGTTTTGTGTCCAGAACACATTACATCAGCCTTCAATTTAGAACAACCGTTTTCCTGTCTCCTGCTTGCTGCTAAGAACCATTTTGGAAAACAAGAAAACGAACAGCTGGAAGGCTAAGCAATTAGTATTTTTTTTTCTTTGTACTTGATCTCCTACATCTCAGCTCAAGGACATACAGGGAGACTCTGAGCTCAGCTAAATTAGTAGCTAGTGAGAGTCCCTTGATAAATTAAAAAGAAATGAATTAATATCAGTGCTCTGCAAGGTGAGGCCTGGAGCACCTCTCTGGCAGAGATAACTTAGGATGACCCAGTTATGAATATAATGAAGGGCTGGATAGGATGATATCCCCAACAGAATTTTAAAAATTAGAAGATTGTGTAGTAACGGTAACCCACTTATAAACAATAGCTAAAATTTATTGAGCTCTGTCTAGCAGACTGTGCTAAACTATCTACAAACATTGTCTCATTTAGCCTGTAACAACCCTATGCGATAGATTCAATTATTATCTCCATTTTAGAGATGATGAAACAGAAGCTTGAAAGAGGTGCAGTAACTTGCCATAGGTCATGTCGATGGTAAATAGTGGAATCAGATTTTCCATCTACTGCAGTCTGACTGCAGAGCTCCCGCTTTTAACTGGTATACTCTCATTCTGATAAGGAAGACATTTGTCACATTATGATGTGTTCAAGGGTTTATAATATGCACAAAATCAGTTGAATACCAGAGTCCAAGAGCTATAATGGCTCCAAAGTTGCAAAGGAGGAGGCTCACAGAAAAGGACTGAGGCTGAGGGAGGGACAGAAGTAGACAAGCTTGTGCAAGCCCAGAAGGGTGATACTGTCAGGCGGGCCAGGGGAGGAGGCAGCAAGTGCAATACTCTAAGTTTTATCAGCAGAGATAACACAGAGTGAGTTTTTCCTTTCCTCAAATGGCCTTAGTTCCAAGCCAGTCAGTCAAAGTAAATAAATTCACACAGCCCTCTCTCACTGCATTTCAACTTCATTGTTCCAGTCTTAGAAAATGTAAAACTTGAAGAAGGAGGAATGGAAAAGGAAGTCTGTGGGGCTCTCCTTTCAGTATTCAAAATATGTGCTTGGGCATGGAAAATCCCCGTTCCGGGTTTCTATCTTCTCACTAGATGAAGAAGTGTGGGCCTTTGGTTTCTAAGAAGATTCCAAAAATAGGATGTAGCTGGGAAAATGGTGAGCAAATATTAGGAACAAATAGCAGCCTTAAATTAAAATGAAGCAAATTTTAACTCAGAACAAAATCACCTATTTTATTTACATGAAAAGACCTATTTCAGAGAAGAGCAACAGCCTTTTCCCTCAGTTTGTGTCATTGGTGTTGTTTAATTTGGGGTTTGCACATCTGAAAAGTTCAAGATGTAGTTCCATTTTATGTAAACAGTTCCTAAACTTGGGTAGCAGGGTTTTACTGTGGCAGGAAGATGGAACTCCCCACACACATATCATTCATTTGAAGTACTCCTAAGTTCATTTTCCTTTGCAGGGCAGCTATTTTGTATGTGCAGCAGTGTTTGGACTAAAACATTTTGCCAGTGCTTGTACCAAATGCTGACAGTTTTATTACAAATTACAAAATTAGAAAACCACAGCTGTAGACTTTACACATTTCCAGTTTATTTGGTTTAGCATATGATGGTTTTCAGTTTACTACAGTTCCTTAGTTTTACATGTTGAGAAAATAAATATAGAAATAGAAATACACGTTGGATTACAAGGTGTTTTCCAATGATCCCTTTGTTAAAGGAAAAGTTACAACATTGGAAATATACCCTGTGTTCATTTGTGTGCCTTTCTTTAATCATGCATTGTGGCTTTTGCTGACTTAAGAGAGGCCACATGCCTATAAAAGTTCAGTCTCTACTTTATAAACAGTCTGGTAATCTTCCAGAGCATTTCTTAAGTCACTAATAACAGTGCCTGAACTATGCTTTAGAGGAACTGAACTGGGCTTAGACAACAATAATATTATTATTTTATTTCTAAAAGCTCTTAACAGATTGCAAATATTTATTAATAAATACAGTTTGACCCAAATGAAAAATATATTTATTAATTTCAACATACGAACTGTAGAGGGATAAAGCAACAACAAATACGTGTTAAATACATTCTGTGGGTCAGGTGTTCTTCAGATGATTTGGATGCTGGATACAATGGTTCTCAAGATACTTCTAGAACCACCACCACAGAGCGTACAGTCCAGCTAGGGGTCAGTAGGGGAACAGACAAGCCCCCAGTGGCAGGGGTCTGTGATAAGTGTTGTCATCCAGGAACATAGAAAACACTATGCAAAGTGAAATAAGCCAGGCATAAGACAAGTATTGTATGATCTCACTTAACATGTGGAATCTAAAACAGTGGAACTCAGGTGGCAGAGAGTAGAAGGGTGATTCCCAGAGGCTGGCAGGAGGGGGAAATGGGGAGATGTCGGCAAAGGGCACAAAATTTCTGTTACAAGATGAATCTGTTCTGGAGATCTGGTGTACAGCACAGTGACTGTAATTAATAATACTGTATCGCATACTTGAAATTTGCTTAGAGAGTAGATCTTAAATATTCTCATCAAACACACACACAAAGATAACTGTAAGGGGATGGATATGCTAATCAGCTTGATTGCAGTAATCTTGTCATAATGTACACAGATATCCAAACATCGTGTTGTACACCTTAACTATATGCAATTTTTATTTATCAAGAAAGTAATAAAAATAATAAAGTTTATGAGGAAGAGAGGAAAAGGGTGTTGTCATCCAGGAAGCACAGGCTGTGTGCACAGCGGGGGAGGCAACTCCCGATGGGGCACCAGGAGGGGAGGGAAGGAGTCCCTGCCTCACCTTGGCTTGTGATCTGGAGAAGAGGACAGGTGTACTAAGTAGGTTTTGGTAGCACAGCTGAAGGTGGTTCAGTTCTGTGTGCCGGGAGTGAGGCTAGCAAGGAGAGACTGATCACACTTGTAAGGATCAGAGAAGGTTTCTTCTCGGAAGTGATATTTGAACTACACCTTAAAGACTGGGTAGGATTTCTGGTAGAGCAAAGGCTCAGAAGCAGTAAGAAACGGAGTATTCAGGGCACGGCAGGTAGCACTGAGAGAGAGCAGGGAGCATGCTGAGGAGGTGCACGTGATTTTCAGAACCCTGGGACATGTAGAGCTGAATTTTCCCTAAAGCAAAAATATAAGTTCCTAATGTAACTGAGATCAATTTTAAACCATTAATTCAATATGAGAAAAATGGATTATTTGGCTTCCAAAGATCTCTAAATATCAGAGAGAGGTCTCCCAAAGGCACAATTAATATTTGGAAGATACCAGAAGCAATTCCTGTTCTCCTTAATGTTCCCTTGACATTGGATGATGTATTAGGCATTCGGAGAGTTCAGTTGATCTATTCTAGTTGCCTGGGGTAAAAGAATGTAGACACTTCTTCTGCCATTTGCTTAAGACCTTACTAGATGATCATTATTAGAGAGGACAGAGACTTTGTCACATGTTGTAGCTACACCACACCTTTAGGGGTCCTTATGAGATGCTGTCTCTCTAGCGCAATGGAATTGGGATGTTTCTGGCTACAGTTCACTTTAATAAAGTTCAAAATACAAGGCAGGGCGAAGTTTTACAAATCTGAAAACCCCAACATAAGTTTATTCCAAATAAGTAGGCTTTACCAGGAGGCTGAATTTCTAGATGATCTCTTCAATGGTTCAAGGATTGCTTTTCCCACTTGAAATTACTCTGTTGCGAAGAATAGATTTCTCAAAAGTTAGACTTTTATATATTCATCATCTTGACAGGTTGCAGACATTACAAATGTATGTTCTCATGTTTTTGCTGCTACAGTGTTGGTCTTTTATATGACCAATAGCCTCTGTGTACAATCACTTTATTTATCTCTTTCAAATATGTTGGTCTTTTTAACGTATGTACATTATATAAGACTTTAACCCATTTTTATGAGATACTGTGAATTGATAAAAGGTCATATTAATGCTTTTCCATTTTCCTGCAATAATTGAAATATATTTTGCACAGCTTCTGTGACTCTCTTCAAGAAAAGAAAATAAAAGAAATACATTTCGATTTTAAAGGTGACAGAAATGGAATTTTAAAGAAAGCCAATTTCTCACCTATGGCACTTGCACTATCCCTCCATCTTCTGCTTTCTGATATGAGATTTCTGTAATGATTTTTTTGGTGCTATTAAAACTGACCTCTTCAATAAATGTAAATTTACTAAAT
This sequence comes from Microcebus murinus, assembly GCF_040939455.1. Classification (NCBI taxonomy): domain Eukaryota; kingdom Metazoa; phylum Chordata; class Mammalia; order Primates; family Cheirogaleidae; genus Microcebus; species Microcebus murinus. The sequence continues at coordinate 95,832,909 of NC_134110.1, read as the reverse complement.
AACTAAAGCCAACTAAAAAATTTAAGTCAAATAATATTTCTACTAATACAAAAACTAAATTCATGCAGCTCAACAAGTGAAATTCTCAAATTTCTTTAAGAATTCTATTGTGGCATCATTCGCAAAATGGATAATCTCAGATTTTTCAAGAAACTGTTCTAAGAGTGAATCTGGGGCCCTGTGCTATAACGGGGGAGCAAGTCCCCTTTGTGGGGTCTTCAGGGGTCTCTCCGACACGGCTTCAGAAGTTACTCTCCGTGAACACAAGAAATAAAAGTATGTATTACACTCCCAGGTCCTAGAGCGGGACGCCCCCCACACCACGTGTGCGGAGCCGCACGGGAGCAGCACCAAGTAGGCAGGACCCACGCGAGGGTGAGCGCCACGGCAAGGGCCTGGGCTGGGGGTCCGGGTGGGGCACACAATTAAAAGGCATGAGGGGATTTTATGGGTGCATTTGAATATCACTGGGTCACAGACAGCAGCAGGCAAGAAGAGGAACAGGTGCCAGGAACCAGCCTCTTCACACTAGTGCACTTGGCAGCATCAGGACAAAATGAAGTTTTTATAATTTACAATGCAGGCCCCTTTGGTATAGACTGAAGCCGGCAGGGGGGTGGGAGTGGAGGTGGGAAATGGAAGCGCATCAAGACTTCCAGAGAGAGTCATTCAGGAAAAGGTGGAAGCTTCCATAGTATTCTTCTCAGATCTTGGCAGTTTAGACCGGGGCAGCAGCTATATGGGCCTTGGTCAGTGACAGTCCTGCTATATGGGGCCGTGCACAGACACCATGGCCGCTGTGTTCATGGCTCATCAAGTCAGCTCGAGGGTGGTCTATGGCTGACGTCAGCTGGCCAGGTCCTTCTGTCTGCACAGTTGTTTGGTGCCTCTCCATGGATACTCTCATGGGTGTTAACACGTGGTACAAAGAGCTCCACACTCAGGCCCACTCCATACATCCATCCACATGCATCTGTGACCTTCCAGTCTTTCTCCTTCTAGACCCCTCACCAGCTGGCCAGGCCATTCACTACTTACTTCCCATGATTCTCATTATTTCCTAACCATGAGCTACTTCTCTTTCATTACAAAGTGGGTGACCAAGAGTACTGCCCAAATCTCTGCCCATAGGAGGATTTTCCCTCTTCATGCTCCATGAGGCCCCTTTGAGTTAGGCTGCAGCATGCATCCACTCTCCTTTCATACTCATATAGCAAGTCCACCCTTCACAGAGCAAGCTTGGCCTTTTTCTCCCTTCTGTAGGATGCATTATGTAGCCGTCGTCACAGACAGAAGGAGGACTATACAACAGCTATGGGTGCCTTGGGGTCTAGGTAGGCTGCCTGCTTTTGCTGTGGGCTCGTGCCCACTGGTGCTGTTCACACTCAGTCCTGGACATACCTGTTTCATCTTACTGTGGAGCTAGGCCAGCTTGACCTCATGACTTACTGGGTCTGCCCAGCTCATGATGGACAGATCCAGCTGAGTGGTCGCTTGGTGTTTCATGCTCAGTTCTTCTGTCTCTGCCAGGCCCTGGGAATGTGCCAACAGATGTTTTTTAGAAGGCATGTAATTCTACACTGCTGGTAACATGGAATTACTCCAGAACCTAGGGGCAGGCTTTGTGATTCCCCCCTGGGGCTTGCCACAAATCCACCCAGCATCTTTCCTGCAGAGACCTTTCCCTGCCACATTCAATGCTGGTGGCAGCCTTCTGTGCCACAGAGCATTGGAGATGGAGCAGTATTCCCAGCCATTCCAGAACCCAAAGAGGCCCAACAGGTCTCGTGATTCCTTCTTTGTGGTAGAAAGAGCAAGATACAGTACTTTGGAGGTGATGTTCTAGAACATCCCTGACCCCTGGACCCCAAAAAACTTACAAATATGGCAACCACTCAGTCTACCATATCCCAAAAATGCCAGAAATCTTTGTATTTCCTCTATACCAATGGTTCCAAAACTGTAGAGTGTATAAGATATGTTTGAATGCTTGTGGAAATGTCAGTTCTCAGGCCCTACCTGCAAAGATTCTGATGCCAGTTACCTGTATGGGCCCAGGAATCTGCATTTGGAGAAAGCATCCCCTGGTGCTTCTAATGGGCTTTGAGAAATTCTGCTTTATGCCCTTGATCCTGTTCACTTCATGCTAGTCGCTGTGCCTAGATGCCTCCCCCTCTTCCCACCGGACCAACTCCTACTCACATGTCAAGGCTTTGCTCCAATACATGTCACCTCTTGCACAAAGCTTTCCAGGCTGGCGGCTGTCCATTGTGGCCCCACCGCAATGTTCATGCCTCTTTCATTTCCACAGTTATTTACGTGGAGACTTGTCTTCCCACAAGTCTGCAAGCTCCTTCAGCACAGAAATTTTCATTCATCATTTATCCCAGCTCCAGGCTCTTGGTGGGCACTCGCTGTACACTTGTAATAATGAGTGCACGCATCCTGGGGACATAAGCCTGGAAGTTGTAACCATGAATTGCTTCAGTTCTACATTATATGAAGTTTATATATCAATATTCATTTCTCTCATTTTCTCACTAAATAAGCAGTATGTGCTTTCTCCAGAAATCTCATCATACACTTTCCTCGATCCCTTAAAGGAGCTATAACATAAGGCCCTAACTCCTCAAGGACTGGCATTGGATAGCGCCTAATGTCTTTTTCCAAACATAGCATAGCTTTTCACCTGGACAGCTAGCTCCAAGAACAATTTCCTATGAGTTTCCCATCCATCTGATGGTCAACCTCTTTTGTTAATTATCGATTTGCTTGATCTGGCCCATTTTTGATGTCCAGCCCTGTGTGGTTCCATGTCTTTAATAAACCACAACATGACTGGGAGGTACATCTTTATTCCACCTTTCTCCATGAACTCCCACAAAGATGAATTTGCTTCAACTCAAGTGAGGATCAGTTGGTGGTGGTGGTGATTTAATGCCCTTCCTGAATGCCATAATCCATTTTAGAAAACAGCAGAAAGCCACCATGTTAATGGAACTTCTTAAGGTGAATATTATTGCTATTTGGAGAGAATGAATCAAATAAATTAAAGGATCAGAACAACATTTGATAAAATTTGATAAATTAAATGAATTTTTCAGAAACAACCTAAGAAACAAAGAGCCTCTGACCAGAGTCATGACCTTGCTGTGTAATATTTCCAGTTATGCATCACTTAGCCATGGGAATACTTTCTGAGAAATGTATCCTGAGGTGATTTTATCATTGTGCAAACATTAGAGAGTGTACTCACACAAACCTAGATGCTACAGCCTGCTACACTACTAGTTCATATGGTACATCCTCTTGCTCCTAGGCTACAGACCTGTACAGCATGTTACTGTACTGAATTCTGTAGTTAATTGTAACACAATGGGAAGTATTAGCATATCTAAACATAGAAAAAGTACAGTAAAAAATATGGTATAAAAGATAAAAAATAATGCACCTGTATAGGGCACTTACCATGAATAGAGCTTGCAGGACTGGAAACTACTCTGGGTGAGTCGGTGAGTGAGTGGTGAGTGAATGTGAAGGCCTAGGACATTACTGTACACTTCTGTAGGCTTTATAAACACTGTACATTTGAGCTACATTAAATTAATGAAAAGTTATCTTTTTCTTCAATAATAAATTAAACTTTATCTTACTATGACTTTTTTACTTTATGAACTTTTAAACTTTTTAAAATTCTTTGACTCTTTTATAGTAACACTTAGCTTAAAATACAAATATATTGTATGACTAAAAACATTTTATATGTTTATTCTATAAGCTTTTTTCTATGTTTAAAATTTGTATTTTTATTTTTTTTTTTTACATTTTAATTTTTGTGTTAAAAAGTAAGACACAAACACACATTAGCCTAGGCCTACACAGGGTCAGGATCATCAATATCACTGTGTTCCACCTCTACATCTTGTCCCACGGGAAGGGCTTCAGCGGCAATAACAAGCATGGAGCTGTCATCGCCTGTGATAACAATGCCTTCTTCCGGAATGCCTCCTGAAGGACCTGCCCGAGGCTGTTTGACAGTTCGCTTTTTTTTTATAAGTGGGTAGAGTACACTCCAACAGTAAAAAGTATAAAATAGTAAATATATAAATGAGTAACATAAATGTTTATTATCAAGTGTTGTATGCTGTACATACAGTAGGTTTATTTACATCATATCCCCAGAAACATGAGCAATGTGCTGTGCTATGATGTCAAAACAGCTACAGTGTCACTAGGCAATAGGAACTTTTCAGCTCTATTATTAATACAATCTTATGGGACCAACATCATCCATCCATCCATGTGGTCCATTGCATTACCTTACCTGATTTTTAGCTACTGAATTATGCAAGGTAAACAACAAAATCTACAAGGCACATTCTTTTCTGTAGCACTGAACTTTTTCCTTTTGTTTAAGAATCCGAATAGCTTGATCTACCCAAAGAGAAGCTCCTGGCACATTGACATGCAATAAAGTCATTCAAAATGGGTAACAAATAAAATTAAAACATATACAGAGCCTTTTCTCTACAACAAGTACTAGCAACTGTCCTAATAGAACAAAGAAATTATTTTTAATTATTTTTGAGCATTTATTCCTCTATTCCATTTATTCCTCTAAACAAATTTAAAAACAAAAACACATGAAGTGGGCCAAGCCCAGTGGCATGCACCTGTAGTCCCACCTGCATGGGACGCTGAGGCGGAAGGATCACTTGAGCCCAGGAGTTCAAGGCTGTAGTGTGCAATGACCACACCTGTGAATAGCCACTGCACTCCAGCTGGGCAACAGAGCAAGACCCTGGCTCTAAAAAAAAAAAAAAAAAAAACCCACACACATGAAATGCTCCCTAGTTCCTAGTAAACTCAAATGTTTGCTGCTTATTACCAAAAAAATAAAGTGAGATTTCCACCTTAGTAAAAACACATAAAGTAATTTAAAAGGTGTACCCAATGAAATTATACTAGAAAAGCTATTTATTTGCATGCGGTCTTTCCAATCTTTTCTTGCGTTTTAGGAGTAGGTATTTGTACCTAAAAAGAAATCTGAATTCTAAAATAATGTATGTGCTGGAGTGTACATGGAAGACCAGATACATTTATCTTGTTTATCACTCCTAAAATCCTATATGCTTCACTACTGACTAGGAATTGTAGCAAATTGAATTTAAGCACACATATTTGTTGCTGGTTCAAAAAGAAAACAATGAGCTATGGAAACATTTCCAGTATAATCAAGCATAAATTGAATCTTGTAGAATTTTTTCAACAGTGCAAGAACATAGTTGGTGATTTTAATAGTAATCAAATCTTTACAGCTTTTAAATTCTGCTCCTGTAATAGCAAGAGAGCGGATAAAGTGTATAGAGCTATAAACGAAAAAGGAATGAATCTTCCACCAACAACCTGGCTTTTTACATTGACAATTTGTCAGATTAATCAACAATCCCTTTGGCCAAATAAAAACAACTGAATTATAGAGATATATTCTTCTAGTCTCAATTCTGACATTTCCCACATGCTTCTTACCACCAAAATAAATATGCAGTTCTACAAACATACATACACATTATCACAATGTCATAGGAGCCCAGATTGGAAATTAATTAGTTTTTTTATTAAGGGTGATCCTTTCTTGCAGTCCTACTTTAAAATAAAAATATTCCTAGAAGGAGTAACACACATTATCATCATCTTGCTAAAAATTTGTTTATCGGATCCTTCAACTCTGTGACCCAGGTTGCAAGAGAGGAAGTAGGAACAATAGAAAGTGAAGAAAGTGTCCAAGAAAAGGGCGTAGTGACCTCAAAGACAAACAGCCCACTGCTCTCCCAGTCCTAACCACCAGCATTTGAATGGCTTGCGGTCGCATAAGCGAGTTTCAGCACAAGCACAATTACAAGCACAATCACAACTGATATTATAATATCATGTGTTGCCACAACCAGCTCCTCAGAAGACAAGGAAGGACCAAATCCTTGTCCTTGTGATAAACTTGGGGACAAATAAACTGAGAATGTGCACAATAAAAGTTTCCTTGGTGAAAAGTAGGAATGTTGTTGCTCTCTGCCATCTGATTTGTTTGCACCCCAGAAAGAAATTTTGATCTGACATATAAACCATACATAATGCTTTCTTGGATCTAATTCACTTCACATACCATAGAAGAGGCAGTTGAGTGGATCTGGATGTTTCTTTATTGCTAGATGTAAACAACATACATCCCTTCCCAGGAAGTGCTCTTTAATTTCTGTCCATGCAGGAATACTGATGTGGTGGTGGTTGTTTTTCTTTAGGTATAATGGTTACAAGTTAATCAATAATATCCATCATTGATGACACAACAGTTATCTTTCCAAAAGATGAAAATAGATACTTGTAGCTGCAAATACATACTTGCTGTACTAAATGATTCTATTTCATCACTAAGGAGAATTTACCCAACAGAGCTTACCCTGTAGCAACCACACCTGCAAAAGTTACTTTTTTTTGTAAGTGTTACAAACTCCTGACAGTATTATTTGAGAATTTTTCCAGTTAAAGGAGAGGTGGCAGATTCTGATTTAAAAATCAGTATAAGGTTTAAAAGTCACTATCCCATTTACAGCAGCTATTCCAGACAAGTTCAACTATGTGTCTTATGTTAGCATGATCTGGAACTTGCTGTGTGAAAAAATGGGTCCCTATAACAGCTACACAAACAGGCAGAGCTCCCCAAAACAAATCTGGTTCTAACTTCCCTTATCTTTCTGCCTTCAACACTTAAGAAATCTGCACCCCTCACCTCTCACAAAAATCAACTCATGGTGGATAACAGACTTAAACCTAAGGTGTGAAACTGTAAGAATTCTAGAAGAAAATGTTGGACAAACTCTTATATATGTTGGCTTCGGGAAAGAATTTATGAAGAAGACCTCAAACACATTCACAGCAACAACAAAAATAAATAAATGGGACCTGACCAATTTAAAAAGCATCTGCACAGTCAAGGAAACTGTCACGAGAGCAAACAGACAACCTACAGAATGGGAGAAAATATTTGCATACACATCTAATAAAGGGCTGAAAACTAGAATCTATATAGAACTCAGGAAAATCGGCAAGAAAAAAATCAAACAACCCTATGAAAAAGGGCAAAGGACATGAACAGAAACTTTAAAAAAGGAGATAGACTAGTGGCTAACAAACATATAAAAAAATGCTCAACATCTCTAATCATCAGGGAAATGCAAATCAAAACCATAATAAGTCCAGCCACAGTGGCTCATGCCTGTAATCCTAGTACCCTGGGAGGCCAAGGTGGGCGGATCACTCAAGGTCAGGAGTTAGAAACTAGCCTGAGCAAGAGTGAGACCCTGTCTCTACTAAAATTAGAAAGTAATAAATTGGTCAACTAAGATTATATAGAAACAATTAGCTGGGCATGATGGCGCATGCCTGTAGTAGTCCCAGCTACTCAGAGGCTGAGGCAGGAGGATTGCTTGAGCCCAGGAGTTTGAGGTTGCTGTGAGCTGGGCCGACATCATGGCACTCTAGCCTGGGCAACAGAATGAGACTCAAAAAAAAAAAAAAAAAACCACAATGAGATATCACTTATCTCCATTGAGAATGGCCTTTAACAAAAAGTCACAAAACAATAAATATTGGCATGGATGCAGAGAGATAGCAACAGTTATACATTGCTGGTGGGAGTGCAAATTAGTGCAACCTCTGTGGAAAGCAATATGGAGATATCTTAAAAAGATACAAGTAGATCTACCATTTGATCCAGCAATCCCATTACTTGGCATCTACCCAAAAGAACAAAAAACATTCTATTAAAAAGACATCTGTGGGGGGTGGAGCAAGATGGCGGACGAATAACACCGCCAGACAGAGTGTCTCTGCAGAAAAGACAGATTCTAGCAGAAATTAGAGGAAAGAAGTAAGAAGACAAGCATACAGCGGACCAGGGCCGGAAGGAGGGGTACCTGAGACCCCGGGAGACTCCACAGGAGGAGGCTGCGGAGGAGAACTGGAGGCTGAGACCACCGGAGCAGCCTGGAGACGAGCAGCAAGGGTAGGTGGATTTGCTGTTTCCCCTCCCCTGCATTTGGGATTGCTGGTGGGCTCCCCAGCAGGTAGAGAGACCTGCAGACATCAGCCCAGAGAACGCCGCCAGCCAGCAGTGAGCCTGTAGCAGACGTGGCACCAGGTTCCCAACTTCCTCCGGGTACCTCTGTGTGCACAGACCCGAGCGGCGCAGCAGGCGCCATATTGCCTCCTCCTCCCCTCCGCCGACCCTACCCGCAGCTGCCCAGAGAGACAATACAGCCACCAGCCAGAGGCACCTCCAGGGAATGGGACCTTCCCTTTTGGGACCCTACAGCTGACTCAGGGGAGCTCAGACTGTGAGCTCCCTACCCGCCCGCCCTCCCAGGTGCTGCTGGGACCGTGTTCCCAGGAGAACGGTGCCGACTCAGAGGCTGAGAGACATAGATCCAGCTTGGGCTCCCTGTGGGTGAATTGGGACAGGAAATCCTCTCCCTGGTGGGAATACAGTTTGAACTCTGGGACCCAGAGGTCAGACCTGCAGACCAGATCCCCTGCACCAAGGGCTAGCATTGCCCGGGGCACAGAAGGGTTATACCTGAACAGCCTACTGAGGTGTGTGTGCCTCCAGGGGCGGATTGGCGTCCTAGAGGGCAACCCTCCTCCCAGGAGGAGGCCGTGCGCCCAACCCACGTGGCGTTCCTGGGCAGGGAACCTCCCCACTGGCATCACAGTCCGGGGAGGCCTGGTGGCTTGTGGTCTGGCCTGCTGGCAGAGGCCCAGGAGTAGCTGCGGACTTAGGGAGGGTGGAAAGAAGCGAGGCCTGCTGCAGACTGCGGGTCTCAGACAGCCCCACCCCCACACCCAGACTTTGAGGCTGAGCGTGACCATTCCAGCCCCGCCCTGACAGCTTTCCCTGGAAGCAGAGAACAGAACTTTGACCCCTGCTAACGGCCTGAGGGCAGGCTTACCCAACCCAGCTCCGCCCAGAACAAGAGCTGATAACAGGACACAAAATCAACAGCATACCCTGTTCCTCCAAGCAAACGCCACCTACTGACAAGGACAGCATCTTGCACAGCCTTTTCACGGCACCCACTGACTCAATATACAGGGAGTGGTCCAATTTCACCCACAGACACCACCTAACGCCTCAGAAACTAAACAAGGGGTGTGAATACCCAAACAATAACTTAAGGAAAGAAACAACAACTGATCAACATGGGAAGAAATCAGCGAAAGAACTCAGGAAATATGAAGAACCAAACGGAAAACACACCCCCAAAGAGGAGCACCAGCCCCCTAGAAATGGACACCAACCAAAATCAGGCAACCAATATGACAGAAGAGGAATTTCGCATGTGGATCATAAGAACACTCACCCAGCTGCAACAACAACTCAATAACCAACACAAAAAAACCACAAAAAGCCTCCAAGATCTGGAAAAAGAAATAGACACAATGAAGAAAAGTTTAACGGAACTCCTGGAAATGAAGAATCAATTCAAGGAACTACAAAATACAGTGGAAAGTCTCAAGAACAGGGTAGATCAAACAGAAGAAAGAATCTCAGAGCTTGAAGATAACACCCTCCAATTAAATAAATCAGTCACAGAAATAGAGCAGAGAAACAAGAGAAAAGAGCAAAGCCTACAAGAGCTGTGGGATTATGTGAAGAAACGTAATGTGAGGGTCATAGGGTTAAGAGAGGGGAAGAAGACAACACTCAAGTGTTGGACAAGCTGTTTGAAGATATAATAGAGGAAAATTTCCCAGGCCTTACTCAAAATCTGGATATACAAGTTCAAGAAGCTCAGAGGACCCCTGGAAGATTCAACGCAAACAGGAAGACGCCAGGACATGCAATCATCAGACTGACCAAAGTATCAACTAAAGAGGCCCTTCTAGGAGCTGTAAGACAAAAGAAGCAAGTAACGTACAAGGGAAAGCCAATTCGAATAACATCAGACTTCTCTAATGAGACTTTACAAGCAAGGAGAGACAGGGGCCCCATTCTCACTCTTTTGAAACAAAACAATGCCCAGCCTAGAATCTTCTTCCCTGCAAAACTAAGCTTCGTATATGAAGGAGAAATAAAAACATTCTCAGACAAGCAAAGGCTCAGAGAATTCACCAAGACAAGACCAGCCCTACAAGAAGTACTTAAAACAGCGTTACGCACGGAACATCATAATAATAACCCACAAATATAAAAACAACCAAAACCCAAAGATACTAAAGGCCAGATATTACAATGGCTCAAGACAGAAATCATAGCAACAACATCCAACCCAACAGAATGATCAGTAATCTACCTTACCTATCAGTTCTCTCAATAAATGTGAATGGCTTAAACTCTCCACTCAAGAGACATAGGCTGGCTGAATGGATAAGAAAATACAGGCCAAGTATATGCTGTCTTCAGGAAACACATCTAACCTGCAAGGATGCATATAGACTAAAAATAGAAGGGTGGAGGTCAATATTCCAAGCAAATAGAAGCCAAAAGAAGGCTGGTGTGGCAGTTCTAATTTCAGACCATTTAGTTTTTAAACCAACAAAAGTAGTGAAAGACAAAGAGGGTCATTATATAATGGTGAAGGGCACAGTCCAACAAGAAGAGATAACAATTTTAAATATATATGCACCCAACTTAGGTGCACCCAGATTCATAAAGCAAACCTTACTGGAGCTAAGCAAATGGATTAATAGCAACTCCATAATCACCGGAGATTTCAACACCCCACTGATGGCACGAGACAGATCCTCCAAACAGAAAATTAATAAAGAAATAATGGACTTAAACAAAACTCTAGAACAATTGGGTCTGACTGACATTTACAGAACATTCTACCCAAAATCTACTGAATATACATTCCTCTCATCAGCTCACGGGACATTCTCTAAGATTGACCATATCCTAGGACACAAAGAAAATCTCAAGATATTTAAAAAAATAGAAATCATACCATGTACCTTCTCAGATCACAGTGGAATAAAACTAGAAATCAACCCTAACAGAAACTCACATTTCTACACAAAAACGTGGAAATTAAACAACCTCCTACTAAATGATTACTTCATAAATGAAGAAATCAAGATGGAAATAAAAAACTTCTATGAAGAAAACGACAATGGAGAGACAAGTTATCAACTCCTCTGGGACACAGCTAAAGCAGTTCTGAGAGGAAAGTTTATCTCCATAAATGCCTATAACCAGAAGACAAGAAGATCACAAATAGACAATCTAATGAAACGACTCATAGAGCTGGAAAAAGAAGAACAGATCAACGCCAAACCCAGCAGAAGAAGTGAAATCAACAAGATCAAATCAGAACTAAACAAAATTGAAAACAGGGAAGCTATTCAGGAAATTAATAAAACAAAAAGTTGGTTCTTTGAAAAAATAAACAAAATAGACACACCATTGGCTAAGCTAACAAAAAGCAGAAAAGAGAAATCTCTAATAAGCTCCATCAGGAACAAAAAAGGAGATATCACAAAGGATCCCAAAGAGATACATGATACAATTTATGAATACTACAAAAATCTTCATGCACACAAACTGGAAAATGTGGAGGAAATGGACAAATTTCTAGAAACATACAGCCTCCCTAGGCTCAACCATGAAGAAATAGATTCCCTAAACAGACCAATCTCAACAGCTGAAATAGAAACAGCAATTAAAAAACTCCCTAAAAAAAAAGTCCTGGTCCAGATGGCTTCACACCTGAATTTTACCACACTTACAAAGAAGAACTAGTACCTATCTTGCAGAAACTATTCCACAACATCAAGAAGAACGGAAACCTCCCCGACACCTTTTATGAAGTGAATATTATTCTGATACCAAAACCAGGGAAGGATGCAACAAAAAAAGAAAACTACAGACCAATATCCCTAATGAATATAGATGCAAAAATTTTCAACAAAATCTTAGCTAACCGAATCCAGACACTTATCAAAAAAATAATCCACCACGACCAAGTGGGCTTCATCCCAGGGATGCAGGGATGGTTCAACATACGTAAATCTATAAATGCAATTCACCACATAAACAGAAGCAAAAACAAAGACCACATGATTCTTTCAATAGATGCAGAAAAAGCTTTTGACAAAATTCAACACCCTTTCATGATACGAACACTTAAAAAAATAGGCATAGAAGGGACATACCTAAAAATGATACAAGCCATATATGACAGACCCATAGCCAACATCATACTGAATGGGAAAAAATTGAAATCATTCCCACTTAGAACTGGAACCAGACAGGGTGCCCACTATCTCCACTTCTGTTCAACATAGTGCTGGAAGTCTTGGCTGCAGCAATCAGACAGGAAAATGGAATTAAAGGTATCCAAATAGGGGCAGAAGAGATCAAACTTTCACTGTTTGCTGATGATATGATATTGTATCTAGAAAACCCCAAAGATTCAACCAAGAAACTCCTGGAACTGATCGATGAATTTAGTAAAGTCTCAGGATACAAAATCAATACACAGAAATCAGAGGCATTCATATACGCCAACAACAATCTAATTGAGAACCAGATCAAAGACTCAATTCCCTTCACAATAGCAACAAAGAAATTAAAGTACCTAGGAATATACTTAACCAAGGACGTAAAAGACCTGTACAGGGAGAACTATGAAACACTGAGGAAGGAAATAGCAGAGGATGTAAACAGATGGAAATCCATACCATGCTCGTGGATCGGCAGACTCAATATCATCAAAATGTCTATACTACCCAAACTGATCTACAGATTCAATGCAATACCTATTAAAATCCCATCAGCATACTTCACAGATATAGAAAAAATAATTTTATGCTTCGTATGGAACCAAAGAAGACCCCGAATATCAAGAGCAATTCTAGGCAACAAAAACAAAATGGGAGGCATTAATATGCCAGATATCAAACTATACTATAAAGCTGTAGTAATTAAATCAATATGGTATTGGCACAAAAATAGGAATATTGACCAGTGGAATAGATGTGAGAATCCTGATATAAAACCATCCTCATATAGCCATCTAATCTTTGACAATGCAGACAAAAACATACGCTGGGGAAAAGAATCCCTTTTCAATAAATGGTGCTGGGAAAACTGGATAGCCACCTGCAGAAAGCTAAAACAGGACCCACACCTTTCACCTCTCACAAAAACCAACTCACGCTGGATAACAGACTTAAACCTAAGGTATGAAACTATTAGAACTCTAGAGGAAAAAGTTGGAAACACTCTCCTAGACATCGGCCTGGGCAAAGAGTTTATGAAGAAGTCCCCAAAGGCAATCACAGCAGCAACAAAAATAAATAAATGGGACATGATCAAACTACAAAGCTTCTGCACAGCCAAAGAAATAGTCATGAAAGTAAACAGACAACCTACAGAATGGGAGAAAATTTTTGCATCCTATGCATCCGATAAGGGACTGATAACTAGAATATACTTAGAACTCATGAAAATCAGGAAGAAAAAATCAAATAACCCCATTAAAAAGTGGGCAAAGGACTTGAACAGAAACTTTTCTAAAGAAGACAGAAGAATGGCCAACAAACATATGAAAAAATGCTCAACATCCCTAATCATCAGGGAAATGCAAATCAAAACCACAATGAGATATCACTTAACCCCAGTGAGAATGGCCTTTATCAAAAAATCTCCAAACAATAAATGCTGGCATGGTTGTGGAGAGAGAGGAACTCTCCTACACTGCTGGTGGGACTGCAAACTAGTTCAACCTCTGTGGAAAGAAATATGGAGATACCTTAAAGCGATACAAGTGAATCTACCATTTGATCCAGCAATCCCATTGCTGGGCATCTACCCAAATGACCCAATGACAGTCTACATAAAAGACACCTGCACTCAAATGTTTATAGCAGCACAATTCATAATTGCAAGGCTGTGGAAACAGCCCAAGTGCCCATCAATCCAAGAATGGATTAATAAAATGTGGTATATGTATACCATGGAGTACTATTCAGCTCTAAGAAACAACGGTGATATAGCACATCTTATATTTTCCTGGTTAGAGCTGGAACCCATACTACTAAGTGAAGTATCCCAAGAATGGAAAAACAAGCACCAGATATATTCTCCAGCAAACTGGTATTAACTGAGTAGCACCTAAGTGGACACATAGGTACTACAGTAATAGGGTATTGGGCAGGTGGGAGGGGGGAGGGGGCGGGTATATACATACATAATGAGTGAGATGTGCACCATCTGGGGGATGGTCATGATGGAGACTCAGACTTTTGGGGGGAGGGGGGGAAATGGGCATTTATTGAAACCTTAAAATCTGTACCCCCATACTATGCTGTAATTAAAAAAAAAATGACATCTGTACTTGAATGTTTATAGCAACACAATTCACAATTGCAAAGTTGTGGAAACAACCCAAGCATTCATCAATACATGAGTGGATTAATAAAATGTAGTATATGTATACCACGGAGTACTATTCAGCTACTAGAACCAACAGTGATATAACACCTCTTGTATTTTTCTGGATAGAGCTGGAACCCATTCTACTAAGTATCCCAATAATAGAAAAATAAGCACCACATGTACTCACCGGCAAATTGGTATCAATGATTAACACCTAAGTGCACATATAAGAATAATATTTCCAGGAGTTGGGCAGATGGGAGGGTGGAGGAGGGATGGGCATACACATACATAATGAGTGTGATGCACACCATCTGGGGGATGGACACACTTGAAGCTCTGACTTGGGGGACAAGGGCAACATATGTAACTTAAACTTTTGTACCCCCATAATATGCAGAAATACAAATAAAATAAAAGTACACAGACCAAAAATAAGTCTCAAAACAATAAATGTTGACGTGGTTGTGGAGGCATAGGAACACTCATAACTGCTGGTGGGACTGCAAACTGGTGCAACCTCTGTGGAAAGCAATATGGAGACACCTCAAAGAGATAAAGTAGAACTACCATTTGATTCAGCAATCCCATTACTTGGCATCTATCCAAAAGAACAAAAGACATTCTATAAAAAGAACATCTGCACTTGAATGTTTATAGCAGCACAATTTACAATTGCAAAGAAGTGGAAACAACCCAAGTGCCCATCAATACATGAGTAGATTAATAAAATGTGGTATATGTATACCATGGAGATCTATTCAGCCACAAAAAGCAATGGTGATCTTTCACTTCTTGTATTATCCTGGATAGACCTGGCACCCATTCTAATCAGTGAAGTATCCCAAGAATGGAGAAACGAACACCACATTTACTCACCATCAAATTGTTTTTAATTGATCAACACTTAAGTGCACATGTAGGAATAACATGCATCAGTGTCGGGCAGATGGGAGGGGGGAGGAGGGGATGGATATATACCCACCTAATGGGTGTGGTATGCACCATCTAGGGGATGGACATGCTTGAAGCTCACACTGGGGTGGGGCAAGGGCAATATACATAACCTAAACATTTGTACTCCCATAACATTCTGAAAAAAGAAGAAAAAAAATATTTACAAGGTAGTGATTTCTCTTTTAAAATACTGTCCTTAAAGTATATTTCTCTAGATCCCACCCTGCCCGTCCATTATACTACTAAGATGTTTGCTGCATACTGGAAATTCAGTTAAAGTGTAAGAGATGTTTGGTTATTAACCAATATTTACACTGCAACTGGGTGTAAGCCTTTCAAAGGCCTCAAAAATGTACATATTGTTGATCTACCAATTTTATTTCAAATAATTGTTCCAAAGAAAATAACTAGAGATTTTGCTACAAGGATTCTTATTGTAGAGTTATGTAATATCAAAAAGAAGAAAATAACCTGAATATACAGCTTTATGCAATTCTTAAATAATTTGTGATAGACCCATACACTAGAATATTTTGCTGTCATTTGAACAGTATTAATTATATCTTATAAAATAGGAAAATATTTATAGTATAACATTAAGTTAAAAAACTTAGAATGCAATATTATTATGTACTATATAAACCTTAGGGTAGAAAAAACTGAAAGTACATACTTCATACTAAGGTGAGTGATGGGACTGACAGATACCTTTTATAGTCTTCTATTTTTCTATGTTTCTCAAATAGTCTACAATGAATATGTATTAATTTCACATTCAGAAAAAAGTTATTAATTTCTAAAACAAGAAGTGAATTGAGGAGTGCAGATGTCAGTCCTTGGAAGCTCAGAAGTCTGGGAGAGCAGAGGCTTTCAGATTAAGGTGTGTGTGCCGACTTGGTGACATGCTGTGCACTGCTGCTAACACAGTGACACTCTTATGAAAGTGTAATGCTCCAATTCCCTTAAGCGATTACAAACAGACAAATTTTTTTCAGGAAGTTGTGCATGAGTATCTAATGTTTTTGGTGAGTTGAAGCGAAGAGCATTAATCTCATAGAAGCAGGGAGTATAATAGCAGCTACTAGGGCCTGGGGAGGGGAGGGGAAAGGAGGGGAGATGAGAGATTGGGCAATGGGGACCAGGCTACAGTCAGATAGGAAGAGTAAGGTCTGGTGGGCTGTTGCATAGTTAGCAATAATGTATTGTATATTTCAGTGTCTAGAAGAGAGGTTTTGAATGTTCTCATCACAAAGAAATGATCAATGTTTAAGGTGATAGATATGTTGCGGCAATGTGTACAGCTAGCGTTACAACTCTTGTTTCAGCTCTTATTCATTTGACCAGGGAAAGAACCGAGCGGCACACGAAGAGTCAGAGAACAGTCTTTATTCTTCTACAGCAGGTTCAGAACACCTAGTGTTACAGCTCTCTTCCGTCTTCCAATCTTCTGCCCTTCCTGCCCATCTGCTCCTGCTTTTTATACCCTTGGTAGGGCTCAAGAAGTGCCCAATCAACAACAAGCTTTAACATCCAATCAAAAAGAGCGGGATTCAAAATTTACCCTATCAGGATCACGCAAACAGCATGGCCAGAAGCAGGCAGCGGCCCGTGGGCCTGGGGGCATTCCGGCACACAGGGTCCCAGGGGCGGCACTCGGGCCCCAGGCGGCTCTCTGACTCAGGACCTGGTCCCAGCAGTGTGCCCTCCAACTGGCCACGCACAGCGCTGGCCCGCGGAGATGAGGAGGTACGGGGAGGCGGCAAGCAGCCTCATCCTGGCGCCCGAGATTTTCCGTGTCATTCCCCCCTTTTGATGCCCTTATCAGTTTACACAGAGGCATCAACCTCTCTCTGAATCTAATAACTACATTGGGCAAGCAAGGCCCCATGGTTACCATAGCCCTCTGACTTTGGTAGTTACAATTCCTAATTGGTTTACATATTCTTCCCCAGAGAGCTCCAACCAAGAACACAGAGGCACCCCATGTAAACCCAGGAAAGGATTACCAAGAAGTTAGTCCAGTCTCTTGGGGCGAAGGCCCCGAGTCCAATTCCCATGAGAGTCCAGACCAGTGGTCCCATTCAGTCCTTGGCTTCTAGCCAGATTTAGGGACAATCCATATACATTGGTCCTTATGTCTTGGGCATGCCTGAGAACTTGGATGAGCACCCATAACTCTGCCCTCTGGGCTGACCATCCCTGAGGCAGAGGGGTTGACATGATGACTTCGCTCCCTGTGGTGACTGTGTAGCCAGCCAACTGTTTGCCACTCTGTATGTAGCTGCTGCTGTCCGTGTAGAGCTCCAGGTCAGGCGCTGGCAACAGACCATCCCCCAAGTCTGGTCGGCTTGCACAGAACAGACCTCCTCCACGGTCTCAGCACAGTCATATTCCGGGGACCCTGGCCCGGTAGGAAGAAAGGTGGTAAGGTTCAAGGTCCGAACATGGACACCCTGCCCAAACACAAGCCAGTCCGCCTCCTTGACCAACAAATGAGGCAGCCATCCCAACGCTACCGTGTCCAGCCGCTTGGACAGACAGGCCACTGGCCTCTGCCTGGAGCCCACAGTCTGCACCAATACCCCCATAGGTACCCGCCTCTCACCTCTGAGGGCAGCTTGTTCAGCCTCAAGCTGGGCCTGGAGCTCCCACACCATGTGTTCCAGTGTCTTCTTCATCCGTTCCAGGTGTGCACTTGTGTCCTGCTCCTTCTTCAGTTCCTCAGCCATCATGGTGGCATCAGTGAAGGCCTTTTTGGCCTTCTCTGCCTCCCCACTCAGGTGGGCCAAATCCACCTCGAGCTGCTTCTTCTGGTTCAGGAGGCTTATGTTCTGCGAATGCAGAAGGTTGAGGCACTCGGTGGCCTCCAACAGTTCCTGCTCCGCCAGCCACTGGCTGCGCTCACCCTGCTTCAGCGCAGCCCACAGCTCCTCCAGCTCAGAAGCCGACAGCGCAGCCCAGCGCTCCAGGGCCTGCGCCTGCTCTCGGAGCTCAGCTGCCAGCCGCTGCTCCTCATCCCGCCCTGCCTGCTCCTCCTTCAGCTGGGCCTGCAGCAGCCGTGTGGCCGCCTGGGCCTCCGTGGCCTGCCAGGTAGCATGGCCCAGCTGCAGCTTCAGGTCACTGAGGTCACTCTCCATCTTCTCCTTGAGCCTCAGTGCTTCCTCGTAGGCCTGGGTCTCAGCATCCAGGGAGGCTTGAGGGACGCCACTGCCCGCTGGTGGTTGCACCTCAGGTCAGTGCATTCCTTATCTTTCTCTGCCAGCTTCTTTTTGGCCTCCTCCAGCTCCTCGATCCTCTGGATGACAACTGCCTCATACTTGCTCAGCAAGTCTCGTACCAAGAGGGGCACCGGACAGTCTGGCATGTGGAGGACCTTGCACCTTATAACTGAATGTTCTGCCCCAATGTCCACAAATGTCATTTGTTGGTCTCCTACTTGCACCTCAACTGTGGGTTCCCGAGGGCTGAAGGAACCCGGTCAGCCCAACTCAGAGTCAATGCCAGCGAGCCCCACTAGCTCTTGGGCTTCCAGTTTCTGTTGGGTTGTCCTGAATGGGGCCCTCCCTTGTGACAGGTGACTTCTCTTGTGGGGACATTCATTCTTCCAGTGGCCAAACCCCTTCCAACTGGCACACTGGTCTCCCACCAGGGGCGCCCGTCCTCTGATTCCCCCCTTTTGTGGCAGTCCAGGCAGCTTGGACGGGTCAAGTCTACCGAGGGCAGCAGCCAGGAACGCAGCCTTTATCTTCATCCTCTGGTCTTTCTCCCTCTGAGCATCCTGGTCCTGGTTCACATACACCTTCTGGGCCACCTCCATTAACTGCATGATACGCATGCCTGCGAATCCTTCAAGTTTCTGCAGCTTCCTCCGAATGTCGGAGGCCGATTGCCCGACAAACGCTGCATTCACCATTCTCTGGTTTTCGGCTGCCTCCGGGTCAACAGGGGTGTATATCCGGTATGCCTCACAGAGGTGCTCGTAGAAGTCATACGGTGACTCCTCTGGCTTCTGGGTAATTAGGGCAACCTTGTTCATGTTGGTCGACTTCTTGGCCCCTTCTCGCACTCCTTGGAGAAGAGCCTCTCCGTACCGCTCGAGTGCCGCTTGTCCTTCTGGTGAGTTGAAATCCCACTCTGGGTTGGTCTCAGGCACTGCTCGTGATGCCCACTGTTCCACATCCAGGGTGCCCACTGGCGCCCATTCCTGCAGCCACTTCCGAGTCCCAATCATGATCCGACACCGTTCTTCGGTATTGAAGAGAGTCAGCAAGAGTTGCCAGCAATCTTCCCAGGTGGGACAGTGAGTCTGGAAGATAGACCCCAGGAGGTCGATGAGGGCCTGCAGTTTCTCTGAGTAGGACGGCGTATGGTGTTCCCAATTCAATAGATCGGTGGTGGAGAAAGGCTGATAATACAGGGCAGGTTGCCCCAGCTGAATGGTTCTGTCATCCCAAACCTGCGACAGGCCTCGCATTTCATGCAGAGGCATCTGGAAGGCCGGGGCAGATCACAACCAGTGGACAAGTGGTGGAGATACCAGCGGTGGAGTTGCAGTCCCAGTCACCACTCTCCATATGAATGCATGAAACTTATCAGCATGCACCTTACAACTGTTGGCTTGGATTCGAACCCTCCCATGTTTCAACTGATTTATCCAGCACTCCTGGTCCCTACACCACCCAACACTCCTTGTCCCTACCTAGACTCTGATCCCTGCTCTAGCTCCTAACCAGCGCTCCCATTCCCTACACCGCCTGACAACACTCCTTTTCTGAACCCTGTCCCTGCCCAAACTCTGGTCCCTGCTCTGGTTCCTAACCAGCGCTCCTGTTCCCTACGCTGCCGGACAACACTCCTTTCCTGCTCTTAGTTGTCCGCCTAGCTGTGTCCCTTGAGGGAACTTCAGCACCTCTTGGCAATCACCGTTATGCTGTTGCCACAGAACCCCAGATTAGGACCCACTCAAACCCCATAGCCAAAGCTGTGGGGCTACTGACACAATGACTGCAAGCAGTCACTGTTCTACTCAGATACATTCCCTACCCTGGGGGATCCCTGTTCTTAGGAGCCGATGGGGCTCCCCCTTCCATCCTGCTGACGGGCCTACACCTCAGGAGCTGATTAGGCTCCTTTTCCGTCTCGCTGACAGGCTTGTCTCCCTAGGAGCCGATGGGGCTCCTCTTCCCTCCTGCTGACGGGCCTACACCTCAGGAGCCGATTAGGCTCCTCTTCCGTCTCGCTGACAGGCTTGTCTCCCTAGGAGCCGATGGGGCTCCTCTTCCGTCTCACTGATGGACCTATACCCTCGGGTGGGTCCTGGGGACCCTACCTTGTCCGACGTCCTGGCCTTGGTCTGCTGCCCCAGCTTGCTAAGCCCGGCACCCACCTGCTCAGCCTCCTGCTATTGCCCTTTGCCAACAGCACCATGGAGGCCAGCACCTGCCTGGAGGCCTGTCGCAGTGTGGCCTGCATCACTACCCCTGCTTCCCCTCCCTCAGCAAGGCCTCAGCAAGCTTACTGCCCTTGGCCAACAGCCCTTGGTGCTGAAGGAGAGAGATGCTGCTCAGTGCCATCCACCATCTGGGTGCAGTCCGCTCGCCATCCGCGACGTTTGTGCCGTTCTCTGTCTGCACTGTTGGCTGATCTGGTGGCTTCAAGGAGCCAGCTTGGTCAGCTTTCTCAGTCAGGGAACCAAAATGTTGTGGCAATGTGTACAGCCAGCATTACAGCTCTTGTTACAGCTCTTATTCGTTTGACCAGGGAAAGAACCGAGAGGTACACAAAGAGTCGAAGAACAGTCTTTATTTTTCTACAGCAGGCTCATCACACCTAGGGTTACAGCTCTCCTCATATCTTCCGATTTTCTGCCCTTCCTGCCCATCTGCTCCTGCTTTCATACCCTTGGTAGGGCTCAAGAAGCGTCCTATCAACTGCAAGCTTTAACATCCAATCAGCAACAAGCTTTAATATCCAATCAACAACAAGCTTTAACATCCAATCAAAAACAGTGGGATTCAAAAACTACCCTATCAGGATCACGCAAGCAGCGTGGCCAGAAACAGGCAGCAGCCTGTGGGCCTGGGGGCATTCCGCACTCGGGGTCCAGGCAGCACGCGGGCCCTGGGTGGCTCTCTGCCTCAGGGCTGGCCCCAGCAGCGTACCCTCCAACTGGCCACGCACAGCGCTGGTCCCCAGAGATGCGTAGGAGAAAGCAAGCAGCTGAGTCCCAGCACCCGACAATTTCCGTATAAGATACGCTGATTACCTTAATGTGATCATTATACAATGTATGGGAACATCACATTGTATAATATATATTACACACTGATTGTCAATCATCAGGCTTTTTTAATTCTTTTTATTTCATCATATTATGGGGATACAAATATAGTTAAGGTTACATATATTGCCCTTGCCGCCCCCCGCCCCCCCCACCCCAGTCAGAGCTTCAAGCATGTCCATCCTCCAGGTGGTGCACACCGCACCCATTATGTAGGTATATGCCCATCCCCTCCTCCCCCCTCCCACCTGCCTGCCACCCGATAAAAGTTTGTGTTCAACAGGATGAGGGCGAGGGGAGACCCACATCTTAAGGAAGTGGTGAGCATTGTGGGGGGGGGGAAGGGATTACCTCTACCCCTTTTTTAGGGAGAGGTGATGATATACATTGTAACCAAAATGTCTGAAAAAAAATCTGTAATCCGGAAGTGGGCAGGTGGAAGGGGGTGGAGGGGAAGGGTATGTACTTACACGGCGGGTGCGGTGGGCACCACCTGGAGGATGGACACGCTAGAAGCTCTGGCATAGTGGGGTGGGGGAGGGGGGCAGGGACAAGATATGTAACCCTAACAATATTTGTACCCCCATAATATGAAGTAATAAAAAGAAAAAAAAGTTGTGGTTTTTTTTTGACATTTTGGTTACATTTTATGTCTTTGCCTCTCCCTAAGAAGGGTTAGAGGTATGCCCTTCCCCCCCCCACAATGCTCACCACATCCCTCAGATGTGTATCTACCCCCCAACCCCAAAGCCCTGGTGAATACCACCACCATTTGAACACCATAGTGTTAGTCAGTACCAATTTGATGGCGAGTATATGTAGAGCCCATTTTCTTGATCTTGTGTCACCTCACTTTGGATAATGGGCTTAAGCTTAATCCAGAATAATACAAGCGGTGCTAGCTCATTGTTGTTTCTTACAATTGAGTAATAATATTCCATTGTCAACATATGCCAAATTTTGATTATCCACTCATGAATTGATGGGCACTTGAGTTGTCTCAATGTCCTTGCAATAGTAAATTGTGCTGCCATAAACATTCAGGTGCAGATGTCTTTATAATAGAATGTCTTATTGTCTTTTGGGTAGACACCTAACAATGCTATTGGTGGGTCGAATGGTATATCTATGTCTAGTTGTTTGTGGTATCTCCATATTCTTTTCCACAGAGGTTGCACTAATTTGCAGTCCCACCAGCAGTGTAAGAGTGTTCCTGTCTCTCCACATCCTCCCCAGCATTTGTTGTTTTGGGATTTCTTGATACAGGCCATTCTCACTGGGGTTAGGTGGTATCTCATTGTGGTTTTGATTTGCATTTCTCTAATGATTAGGGATGTTGAGCATTTTTTTATATGTTTGCAAGGCCATTATTCTGTCTTCTTTGGAGAAGTTTCTGTTCATTTCCATTGCCCATTTCTTGATAGGGTTGTTTGATTTTTTTCTTGTTAATTCTTTTGAATTCTAGATAGATTCTTGTTATTAGATCTTTATCAAAAGTGTAGAGAGCAAATATTTTCTCCCATTCTGTGGGTTGTCTATTTACTCTAATGATAGTTTCCTTGGCCATGCAGAAACCTTTTAATTTGTCAATCATCAATTTTAAAAAAAATATTGGCCAAGGGATAAAATGTAGGCAATAATGTTAGAGTAGGAAAATAGGAGATAGGGCTGAGACCAGATGCAGGGGCTCGCAGAGTGGGCACAGGTGTTAAAATAAACACCCCTCAAACAAAGCTAAGCTAACTAGGCTACTAAGCTAGGAGCTAGATGCAAGGGCTTGCAGGGTGGGTGTAGGTGTTAAAGTCTAACTAAGGGGGGTATGATAACCACACACAAAAACCAGCTTCAACCAGCTTGTCAGATGTCTAGGTCACCTCACCTGAACTTCGGCTAATTACAATATCATTTGTATCATGGTTTTAAAATGTTTCCAGACTTGAAATCACTATGACAGTTCCGAAACAACTATATAATAAAGTATGAAAATGGGGCAGAACTTAATTCTAGGAATTACTACACAAATTCATAATAAAAACCAACCCCTTAGCCTTGATTATTCCTCCCCTCAGTTAGTGAGACTTCATGAGATCAGAAAACCCTTCCTTTCCCTGTGGCTACTCTTTTCCAGCCTCCAGTGCCCTCCCTTGAACCAGTACTTTCACTTTCACTTTCAATGCAAGCTGCTTGCTTTTGTCTTAGAGGTATAGCCTGAAATTCTGATCTGATGATCCCCAAGAACCTGAAAGAACCTCCACTTGGAGGCCGGTAACAATAACATTAGGGAGGAAGGTGCGATGCTCAGAATTCCTGGGAGTTAGAACAAAGGTTGACAATTCCTTTGACCCCATTTGAGGGCTGACCTCCCTCTGCCCCTGCCATCCCACTGCCCACACCTCCGGGCGCTCCAGGCACTCATGCCCTGTCCACTGGGGTGAGCGGGTGACACTGCTGCTGACAAGTCCCAACACCCACACTGGGCTGTTACTCGAGCCAGCTCCAGTTCCTGTGCACCAGTGGCAGCCAGGGAGTGAGACCTTTCAAACTCAAACTGGAAGACACGTTCCTTAGAATTCAAATGGCTGAAATAGAACATGCAAACAAGGAGAAACCATGAAAAGGAGCAAAAGGACAGTTTCAGACTGGGTTTTTGGAAGCAGCAGGGCATGGAGGTCATTAAACTGAACTGAGGTGGATCCCAGTTAGATACAGAAAGCCTTCGGACACATGAACCTAGGTCTCAGCTCCCTCATCTGTGAAATGAAGATGATTCTTGTCATTCATGGTGTTATATTCTAAAGTTGCAGCAAACACTGAATTCATGAACACTAAACGATTGCTTCTTTGGGAACGCAGGGTTAGGTCCCTGCAAGCCTCTGGTCACAACGTTTTCATCGCCTGATCAATAATAACCTTGTTTTATGCGTTTCTGTTTAAAGACGCCATATGGAATACACAGCACATTGTTGATTCACTGACGTTGAACTCACAGCCACCAGCCGTACGACTCCCGGTTTATCTAACATTTGTATTTTCTCCACGAGGTATATCACAGCCTCGTGAGTTAAGGAATGCTAGGCAGTATGGTGCCTGGGGGCCATTTTAAACAGCAAAATCACCGAGAGAGCACAAAAACGTGGAAAACATGGCACTAAATGGACTGCAGAAAGGGCTCTTGCTCACAGTACGAGAGCCGACGAAGGCACAGCAGCACCTTGTTCCGCCTCAGCTAGGGACGCGTGTGTCAGGTGACTCATATTTTTCTTTGTTCTGTGCCCATTCAGGAATGACTGCGAAAGTGCCTCTGGTATTGATTTTGGGGGTTACAAATACATTTTTGCAAATATGTAAATTTGCATATACACAAGCAGTGAATAATGAGGATTTACTGTAATACTGTAATATTACCAGCTGGGCACGGGGGTTCAGGCCTGTAGGTCCAGCACTTTGGGAGGCCGAGGTGGGAGGATCGCTTGAGGCCAGGAGTTTGAGACTAGCCTGGACAACACAGGTAGATCCTGTCTCTACAAAAAAGTAAAAAATTAGCCAAGTGTGGTGGCAGGTGCCTGTAGTCCCAGCTACTTGGGAGGCTGAGGGGGAAAGACCCCTTGAGCCCAGGGTTCCAATGAGATATGATCATGCCACTGCACTCCAGCCTAGGCAACAGAGTGAGACCCTGTCTCTAAAAAAGAAAAAAAAAATAGTACCTACAGCAAGTCGTTGTGGAGATAAATGAAATAATTCATGTCAAGAACTTAACACAGTATGTGGCACGTATATACCAAATGTGTGCTGAGTAAATAACCATTTTTGCAAAATATTAGAAGCCCCTATTAAGGTGTTAAGTATATAACTATACATAGTCCCATATACTCTAGATGAATATTCTAGAAAGAAGGCTATAAAAACAGCCTGATATTAAAATTACCTGATAAACTTGTACAATTTTTGCCATGTCTTTTTTTCAAATGAACTTTAAAAAACACTTAAAATGAAGCTACCTACATGTTTTCCATAACAAGTTAGTTGGGTTAAAATTAAGACCTCTGGGAGACCTGGAAGTAGGTGGGGGAGCAAATTAATTGTTTTGCAATAAAAATTGTCCCCTTCCTCTAATCCCTAACAGAGACAACCTTTACTCAGAAGTAAACAGTGCTAGTTCCTCAATAAACTATTAATAGGACTCAGTAAATGGTGTTTCAGTGTAACTGTTTTTTACTTTAAGACCCACCTCATTTGGCATTTATTTTTGCTTTGTTGTAAAAGTAAACATAAGGGATCCCCTTTATTTGGCATAGAATTTTCTTGCCAGAAAGTAAATATTTGATGATTACGTAAGGAGCTGTAAACACACGCTCCTGAGAGATTTTTCTGGCAAGAAGTTTACCTGCCTGAGACAGATGGTTTGAGGTGATTTAAAAACTAAACTAACTTCAGATGTGAACAGGTGGGCATTTCCTTCTAACTTGTCCTGTACAACTTGTCAACATTTGAAAATTCTTCTCTTTAGGGTTTGGAGTTCAAAACTTTGCTGAACTCTTTTTGGTTTGAAGTTATCTAAAATACTTGTAATGCTCTGTATATATGAATAGTATCTATAACATCCCTTAATTGTTTCGACTCGTAAACTTACTCTACCCAAATCCCTGGTTTCCGTTATAAGATGAGCATTCTTACAGGTACCCAGGTTCCTCACCTCGGGTTCACCTTTCTCTTCTTCCTCTGTATTGCCACTTGCCAAACTCATCCAATTACTTCATCCTGACGATACTATTAATACATTTACTGTGATCCTTATATCCTTCCTCTTCCTAGCTGAGGCCCTCAATTCTTACTGCCTGAGCCAAGGCAGTGGCTTTGTAACCACCTTCCATCCTTGCCTCCCCCAAACCATTCTAACCATCACTGCCAAATTCATCTTCATAACGTTCTGCTTTATCATCACACCCTGCTCAGAATTCCTCCATGGCTTCCCCCGTGCCCACAGAACAAAGCGCTACTTCTCTGCTTGGCAGTGAGAGTCTTCACAGGCCTGTCCACAATCCTCCTTCGCAACTATGTTTCTCACAATTGCCTTTCATGAAGACTGGGCCAGGCCAGGACACCCTCTTGTAGCTCTCTGTTCTTGCAGCCCAAAATCCTGATTTTGTGCCTCTCCTGCTACATTTCTTTTGTTTACATTTTCCTCTGCCCTAACTCTTGGACGCTCCACTTACTAAAGCTCATTGCAGACCCAACTCAAACGCCACCTGCTCCCTGATGACTCGCCAAATTCAGGCTCTCACAGTCAACCTTCCTCGTGAGGTCAAAGTGCACCCTTTGAGTCATGCTCATAGCCTTGTTTTGTTGTAATAGAGATATTTTAGTATAAGATTCTTCAACAGGGTGATTGGAGATTTTTGCCTACATTGTGGAAGGGAAATGGGAACTGAAACATTCAAAAGGAATGAAAGTTGAGGTTGCAGAGGTATCAAATATATCCCAAGCATGTTCTGAGGAAGAAAAACAGAGGGCCTTTTTTTTTTCTTTTGAGACAGGGTCTCACTCTGTTGCCCAGGATAGAGTGCAGCGGCACCATCATAGCTCACTACAACTTCAAACTCCCAGACTCAAGTGATCCTCCTGCTTCAGCCTCCCAAATAGCTGGGACTACAGGTGCACACTGCCACCCCCAGCTAATTTTTCTATTTTTTGTAGAAATGGGTCTTGTTCTTGCTCAGGCTGGTCTCAAACTCCTGACCTCAAGTAATCCTCCCACCTCAGCCTCCCTGAAGTGCTAGGATTGCAGGCGTGAGCCACCTGACCCAGCCTAGGGCCTTTTCTTGAGTAATCTCCTTCAAACCTTTTTTTTTCTTCAAGCAATCATTTTCCTTTTTTTTTTTTTTTTTTTATGTCCCTACTTTGTGGGCACCTCTGAATCTCTGTATCTATTCTGTGAAATTCAATATCAGGGGCCACAGCCAGCATTGGGCGATACATTTTATTTATTTTTTTAATTGTTTAATTTCAGAATATTATGGAAGTACAAACATTTTGATTACATATATTGCCTTTGCACCACCCAAGCCAGAGCTACAAGTTTGTCCATCCACCAAACAGGCAATCATTTTCTATAAGGAAGCTGAAGAACAATGTCTCCTACTCTTTTAAAAGGTAATTTTTTTATCTGTAAGAGGAGAATATTTTAGATACAATGGAAGATGGTTTGGGCTCTAAAAATATCACAGTTACAAATCTGCAGCATTTCTCATGGACTAGTGTATAGGTAAGTACACAGTGTGGTAAAAAGAGCATCTTCATTTCAGAAGGGAACCATTATATGGCTGGAACACAGCAACCTGAGGTGCCTCAAGGCAAGGTAGTCCTGTGCATACTGAAGAACTCAAACTCCAACTCCCACCTGGTGGGAACATGTTCTATGGAAAAAAACAAAATGGAAAAAGGATTTAAATAAGGAGCCACATGTTTTAGAGGTTATCTTAGTCCATCTAGTGCTGCTATAACAAAATATCTGAGACTGGTTAATTTATAACAAAAATTGATTGGTCCACAATTCTTGAGTCTGGGAAATCCAGGAGTGAGGGGTCAGCATCTGGTGAGGGCCTTCTTGCTGTGTTATCCCATGGTGGAAGGGCACAGAGAGGGCAAAAGTTTGTGCAGCCTCAAGCCCTTTTATAATTAGTGTTAATCCATCCTGGAGGGTGGGATCCTCATGATCTAAACATTTCGCATTAGGCCCCACCTCCCAACATTGCATTGAGGGTTAAGTTTCCAACACTTGCTTTTTGAGGGACACATGATAACCATAGTAGAGGTGTTTTTCCATTTTGGCTAATGGCTTCAGGAAAAATCATGTTCAGAAATAGAACAAATCATAAAAGGGAAAATTTTTTAAATATAACATTTACTAGGTTACAGGAGTTAATTCCTCATGCTGTTTTAAAATATCTCTTAGATTTAGATAGAAATAGAAACAGAGATATATAAAAGACCACTTTGACTATGGCATTATTTTGGGATTGCTGGGATTGCTTTTTATTTGTTTTTGTCTGGCTATAGTTTTTTATTTTTTCATCATGTATAATATTAACTTCCAGGACAGTGGCTGTCAATCCTGGCTGTACCATATGATCACCTCAGAAGCTTTCTTTAAAATGTCCAAGCCCCAGCCCCAGGGATTCTGGTTAGTCAGTGGTAGGACTCAGGTGTTAATAGGTTTTTAAGCCCCTCTACTGGGCAGGCTTCCCTTTTGCTCCCCACTCTACCCCCTTTATCCTAGAAAGGAATATTGCTCAGATTATAGAGATGGTGACAAGGGAGTTTAAATGGACCAGTGAGGAGCAATATGTTTCCTACTCTTTTCCCTCTGGCTGGCATGATGGGCTTTTGTCCCACTGAAGTGCAAGTCCCAGACTTGTATGTGTGCAAAGGTGCAAGTCAAACAGGGCAAGGCTTCAGTTTGCCTTGGTCCTCTGCCAGAGTCACAACCTGAGGGAGACAGAGCCCTCCAAAGGGTCTAGCCCGGCTTCCTGCTGTCTACACCAATGTTTGTAGCTAAAACCTCACTTAAAGAAAAGGCATTTCTTTGCAACTTGATATTCCCTTTATTCCCTGGGATTAAATCTCTCTTAGTAACCCAGGAGGAAATGAGGTAGATGGGTCAAAACAAAGGATACAGGAATTTGTATCCCTTAAGCAAATACCATCTCTTATCAACTCAGTTAAACCTTGATTTCTCACAAACATGTATTGCTTATGTAATAAACAATAATTTTAAGATAAAAGAAACTTAATACCTATTGGGGAATGATGAATACTGCTCATTTCAGTTACCCAGCAAGTTACCCAGATGAAATCTACCATGCCTTGACTATTGCTGGTCCCAGGTCCACTTGGCAGTTTTTCTATTAGACAGATCTAATAAAGATGGTATCTGAAAGAAAATGATGAGGGGACTAAAAAGAAGTGACAGTGTTGCTGGTAGAATCCACCCTAATAAACCAATGAACATAAAGGATGGGATCAAAGGAGAGCAAGAAGGTATGTGTTAGTCAGGAGATGATTAAAATACAGAGGCAGGAGCCCTCCCTTAGAGTAAATGCTACAGAAAAGAAAACCTAGGTTCTGAGCTGGCAAATAATTTTCCCCAAAGTAGAGATTCCATGGAAGACCGATCCTGTTGCTTAAACACTAAGCCAAAAATGGCTACTGTCATTTTGATACTAAAGGCCCAAATATGATAATAAAATCCAAAGAGTTATCTGAGGTCCTTGTTTACATAGAATTCTGAGTTATCAGAAATTGCTTAAAATAAGTGGACCATCAGCCTGGAGTTGGAAATGTTCATGTATTCCAAGTGGCCAGTGAGTATTTCTGACCTATATACATATATAGATTCTCTTCTTTCTATCTCTTTCTATCTATCTTCTTTCTATCTCTTGCAGTCTTTAGGCTAACAAATTTCTCCCCACATAATTTCTCAGATATCTGTTAAATTTGTCTTAATGTTTAATATTAATGGTGGAAATGATGTTACTATTTATAAGACATTAGTATGCATCAGGCACTATCTTAAGTACTTTGTAGTTATTATTTAATCTATTTGTACAACAGTTTGTGAAGTGGTGTCATCCTCATTCTGAAGATGAAACTCAGGGAGGCTAAATAATTTGCCTAAGGTCAAAAGCTAGTAACATAATCAGACCTATGAACGTCTAGTAAATAAATATTAATCATATTCATCAATTACAGTAGCTGAAGCATTTTCTTTGAATTAAATTAATGACTACAATCTTCTTCCTCATATCTGTAGAAAAATTGGAAAGTAACTCAAAGAGATTTCTCAACAAATCAAAAGTTCATAGAACAATAACAAAATCATTTCGAGTTTTATCAAACAGAAAATTGAGAATCAAAGAGAAAAACATTTTTCCCCATCACACAGATTATGTCTGTCTGTTAATATGCAAATTTCAATTTTTCCAACAGCCCTATGGGATAAACAATAACATCCAAACTTTAAAGGTGTTAGAAAAGTTAGATAAACTTTTCCAAGATCACAGAGCTATTAAGTGTGGGAGTTCAAATTCAAATCTATGACTATCTGACTCAAATATATGAATTACTAACTGATGTTTTATCATGTCTTCCAAGTAGTTATTGACAGGACATGTATTAGAATTAAGAAAAAGATACTTTGAATACAAAATCAGGGTTTCATATATATATAAAAGATGGAACGTTTAAGGAACAATATTTCTCTTCTCTACAACCAGCCGCACAAGGTAGCCCTATGTGCTTGCTAGAGAATCAGGAGGCCGTCCTGGGGTCCCCCAAAGGCAAGCACCTTACAAGATGTCCCTGAGATGAGATGAATTACATAGGTGGGGAAGAAACTCACTGTTCAATAGATTTCATCATTTGCTTCCTAAAGCTAAGGTCCAAAGTTTAAAGTAGTAAACACATTAAAACAAGCAGGTGGAAACTTCAAGCTTTCAATTACCTACAACCTCTCCCCCTCCACCTGCATCTAGAAGTGAAGGGGTCCAGGAGGAGAAAAAGGATATTGCTGCTGCTACTGTTGCTATTTGATATTGTTGTTGTTGTTTAGTTGTTCTTATTATTATTTTTAAAACTCTATACTCTTGCCATATAGATTCTTGGAATCTTATCACTTACGGTAATAAATTCTTGGAAACTGTGACTTTAAGCAAAGTGCCATATTGCAAAATCAATTTTCCCACAGGCTAATTGATACAAACAAGAGTTAAGTCCCTATGGCATGTTTTTGGTCACAAAAACATCACCATCCTTCTAAATAAAGGCCCAAAATACTTCTAATATCAAACATTGAAATAAATAGGAGGTATCCATACATTTAAGAAAGCAATAAAAACAAGGAAGATAACAATTTAACCAACTTTTGGTGAATCAGTGAGTGACTGGTGAGTCACAGTTGTGGTGGATTAAATCAAGGAATAAATGCTTGCAGAGTGAACATTGTAGGAGCACCTCCATTCACCATGAAGTTCAAAAACCAACAATCACAAATACAGTAGGCTCCCTGAGCACTTTTTACTGCATCATTTATTCTTTTGCACCTGCATGATTATTGTAGACTTTATGCATTTTTATTTGGCAATAATATATAACCACTTATTCATTCGTTTTCCAGCCAGTTTAATGAAATTCAGGATGATGGTGAATGGCTGGATACTATCCCAGCAGCTCAGGGCACCAGGCAGGAAGCAGCCCTGGCCAGGATGCCATCCCATCACAGGGTGCACTTAAACACACCTACATTCACACTGGGACCACACAGACACACCAGCTAACCTAATGAGCACAGCTTTGGGATGTGGGAGGACAGCAGGGGACCTGGAGAAAACCCATGCAAACCCAGGTAGAATGTGCAAATTCCACACAGTTGCTCAGCATGATTCATTTTTTTTTTCTCATCAACATCAACAAAATCTGGAGACATCACATTACCTGGCTTCAAATTATACTACAAGGCAATAGTAACCAAAACAGTGTGGTACTGATATAAAGGTAGACACATAGACCAATGGAACAGAATAGAAAACCCAGAAATAAAACCATATAGCTATGACCAACCAATTTTCAACAAAGCAGAAAAACCATACACTGGGGAAAGGACACACTATTCAATAAATGGGTCTGGGAAAATGTATAGCCGCATGAAGAAGAATGAAACTAGATCCCTATCTCTCACCATACACAAAAATTAACTCAAAATGGATTAAATATTTAAGCATAAGACCGGAAACCATTAAATTCTAGAAGAAAACATGGGATAAACTCTTTCAGACGTTGGCCTAGGCAAAGAATTTATGAGTAAGACCCCAAAGCAAATATAGCAACCAAAAAAATGGGACTTAATTAAACTAAAACGTTTCTGCATAGCAAAGGAAATAATCATCAGAGTAAATAGACAACCTACAGAATGGGAGAAAATATTCATAAAACTATACATCCAGCAAAGGGCTAATATCTAGAATCTATAAAGAACTCAAACAAATCAGCAAGGAAAAAACAAATAACCCCATCAAAAAATGAGCAAAAAAAAAACATGAACAGATTTTTCTCAAAAGAAGATAGACAAATGGCCAAGAAACATGTGGAAAAATGCTAATTATCAGGGAAATGCAAATTCAAATCACAATGAGATACCACCTTATCCCTGTGAGAATGGCCATTACTAAAAAGTTGAAAAATAATATGTTGGCACAGATGCAGTGGAAAGAGAAAACTTATACACTGTTAATGGGAATGTAAACTAGTACAACCACTATGGAAAACAGTATGAAAATAAATACACACACACACACACACACACACACCATGGAGTACTACTCAGCCATAAAAAGGAATGAAATAATGTCTTTTGCAGCAACTTGGATGAAACTGGAGACCATCATCCTAAGTGAAGTATCTCAAGAATGGAAAGACAAATACCACAACAAGGAATATATATAGTCATAAAGTGGTGTAAGGGACACTGAAAACTAAGAAGGGAAAGTTTGAAAGGGATGTACACTATTCTAGTAATGGGTACACTGAAAGCCTTGACTTCAGCATGATACAGTCATTCAGGTAACAAAAAACACTTGGACTGCTTAAAACTATTGAAATTTTAAAATTTTAAATTAAAAAAACTTAACATACAAAATAAGAAAAAAATTGAATGCACTTAAGAAACATATTTAAAAAGAAACCAATCCCATAAATGTTTGATTTTCAATAATGAAAACTTTGGATGTGAATTCAAAAGAAGTTTATAATATTGAGGGAAAATAGCTCTTCAGTAATTCAGGGAAGCCCTCAAAACCTGCTTTCAAGGGTTCCTCTTTCTTCTGACATTAGCTTAAATAAGGAGTTGATGAAATTCTTTGACTTAGGAAACTGAAAAAAAGAAATTCGAACTCAATAGCTCTTCTTTTTTCCTTCTAAACTAAATTGACTTTCTTCTGTACAATAATTTTTTTAAAAAACCTATAATTGTATCTAATAAAAACAAAGACATTAGGCAGATCTCCATTTTCCATGCTCAGTTGCTGATTTTTTATATCTATTCACTGTCAGTCAGTGCTCTGATTTAGCCATTACATTCAACTTCACTATCTCGCAAATTCTCCAAGATGTCAGAGTAGAAAAACAGTAAAACTTGTCCCTGATTCAAAGTCCTCTTTGAAATGTGACCTTAAGAAAACTGAATCATTTGGTATGTAGAAATGAACTATGATACTTTTCATTACCTTCCAGATAGGATGTACCTCCTAAAAATAAAAGTATAACTAGCTTGATTCTTAAATTAAACATATTACAAGCAACCTGTTTCAATTCTCCATTACCTAATCTCACAGCTAAATCAATATATCTTTACTTTAATACTAAGTACAATAAAGGAAAAATGG
Organism: Microcebus murinus; assembly: GCF_040939455.1. NCBI lineage: Eukaryota > Metazoa > Chordata > Mammalia > Primates > Cheirogaleidae > Microcebus > Microcebus murinus. Next base: position 95,798,804 of record NC_134110.1, on the reverse strand, counting down.
AGCTATTTATTTGGGTGTTTGGACAAAGGAGCAAAAAAAAATTGCTCCTGCTATAATCTCCTAATACTGATCCTTAAATAAAAGAGTATCATGACCTGAGACTATATCCATCCTCAGTATGGATATGAGACTATATCCATGTATAGTATGAGACTATATCCATCCTCAGTGTGGATATAGCTGAAAACAGAAAGTTTTTGTTGTTTTCTCTTCTTGAGTTGGCGGCTGGAGCTGGGTTGGTTCCTCAGCTTGCTCTGTGGGGGAAGTTTCAGTGTCTAATTGGATCTCAAACAGAATGTGAGCTAGTCAGGTGTGCAAGAAAGAAGCCCCACCTCCTAGTCTCCTCTGTAATCCTCACAGTGCTTCCTCTCACCCAGCTCCCCTGCCACACCCTCAGCCCCCTGTCCATCAGCGCAAGAATAGCTCTCCACAGTTTTTCCTCTAAGGCAGAAAACCTTCCTGTATACTTGGGAAGAAAATATTTGGCAATAGTGCAAAGCAAAATATTTCTATAGCCAGTAGAGAATTATTTATAATCTATTGTAGCTTTTTTTAAAATTTCAGAATATTATGGGGGTACAAACATTTTGGTTACATATAATGCCTTTGCCTCCACCAAGCCAGGGCCACAAGCTTGCCCTTCCCCCATACAGAGCACACCACATCCATTAGTTGTGAGTTTACCCACCTCCCCACCCCCACCTGACCAGCACCTAATGAATGTTATTTCCATGTGAGCAACTTACTATGGCTCAGTTAGGACCAATTTGATGACAAGTACATGTGGTGCTTGTTTTCCACTCTTGTGATACCTCACTTTGAAGGATGAGCTCAAGCTCTATTCAGGATAACATAAGAGGTGCTAGTTCACCACTGTTTTTTGTAATTGAGTAGTATTCCATGGTATACATGTACCACATTTATTAATCCACTCATGTATTGATGGGCACTTGGGTTGTTTCCACATCTTTGTAATTGTGAATTGTGCTGCCATAAACATTCAAGTGCAGATGTCTTTAAAAAGCTTCCACACAGCCAAGGAAACTATCATTAGAGTGAATAGACAACCTACAGAATGGGAGAAAATATTTGCATACTATATATCCAATAAAAGACTGATAACAAGAATCTATATAGAACTTAAGAAAATTAACAAGAAAAAAATCAAACAACCCCATCAAAGAGTGAGCAAAGGACATGAACAGAAATTTTTCAAAAGAAGACAGAATAATGGCCAACAAACATATTAAAAAAGTACTCAACATCTCTAATCATTAGGGAAATGCAAATCAAAACCGCAATGAGATATCACCTAACTCCAATGAGAATTGCCTTTATCAAAAAGTCCCAAAACAACAAATGCTTATGTGGATGTGGAGAGATAGGCACACTCTTACACTGTTGGTGGGACTACAAATTAGTACAACTCCTGTGGAAAGTAATTTGGAGATACCTCAAAGAGCTAAAAATAGAAATACCATTTGATCCAGCAATCCCACTACTAGGCCTCTACCCAAAGGAACAAAAGACATTCTGTAATAAAGACATCTGCAATAGAATGTTTATGGCAGCACAATTCACAATTACTGTATTTTTTAAACCAAAGCACACGTGCTTAATAAGCCCTCAGCTTCTCTTTTTCATTATGGGAAATTAATCATGAGAAGACTTTACAACAGAAAAACTTCATACACAGTCTGACATTTGCTGCATCTTTTTCTTCCCCGCTCCCAAACTTAGACAATCATTCACAGAACATTTACATACATTTATCTATAATTTTTGCAAAATACATAATGATCCCTTTTAGTCATTTTACTATTCAATTTACAATTCAAGACATAGCTTCAGTGTGTCCAGTGTATTTTGTATTTATAACACTGCACGAAGTGGCTATTAGGTTTTGTTTGTCTCCAAGACCAGGTATTAGCAACCACTATGTTTATTTCTTGTTGATATGACCACACTAACATAAGCAATGAAATATAATAACCGGAATGCTTTCTATTATTTCCAATTGGAGAGGAAAAGATGAAGGCTTTCAGTACTATAATAAGAAGATTAAACTAGCAAAAACATATGTAAGGATATTTCTTTAATTTATCTGAGTTTTGTAGCAAAGGGAAATAGATCATACTAAGTTGAGACTCCCACTGTCCACGATAATTAAAAGTAAGGTAAGTAAAAGTAAGGAAAAGTTGAGATGGGACACGAATGTGTTGAGGAAATGTGGGTGGGTGGGGAACTCTTGAGAGATGTCATTTGTCACTAATTTGTTGGCATAGGGGCAGAAAATCAAAACATGATAATTTCCAAATCCCACTAGGGTGTGAGCAGTTTCTCCGTTTTATGAGTATGAGCATGCCTTTTTCTACTCTTGTTACTGTAACTGAACTGAAGGCCACATTCTTCTCACTGATGCTTCTTGGGAAAAGTATTGCTAACTAGTTTTTCCATTCACAAACTTGACATGTAAGAACAAAGGATGTTGAAAGAACTACAAGAAATCAAAACTAGCATTGTTCCTGGTTCACTCTGCGTTTCCTCCCTGTTCTTATCTCTTCCCTGACTCATTTATTTCTCTTTTTCCTTCCATTGCCATGTTCTAATCAATCATGAAGAAACAACACATTGTATTCCTTCATTTGTTTCTATGCAACTCCTGTTTCTGAAAATTAAATAATTCAGTGAAAGAAAAAAACCACAACAAAGCAAACACCCAAACAAGTAAAATAAGTAGTACCTAAAACAATAGAGTTGGTCTTAGTAATTTTCTTTTGCTGCCTAATCCTGAGAGGAAAATACATTCACCTTTAGGCATCTCATTTGTGCATTTGTAAAATACCTTGTAGCACTGGTGTGAGTTTCTGTCTTTAAAAAGTCGTAACAAACAGAATCGTGAATCTGGTACTTGTCATATACAATGTAAATAACTGTGCTTGAATCTCAGAAACATCCTGTGGGCAGGTGCTCTCATACTCCCATTGAAGAGACAAGCAGACTGAGGCTACAGAGATCATGGTTCTGCCAGGGCCATGTGGTCAGGAAGGGCTGGCCAGCGCTGGGACCCTCTTATTCTGATTCTATATCTCGGGTTCTCTTTACCATTCTACACTGCTTCTAAGGAGTGGCTATTAATCACCAATTTCCTCTTGTTACTGAGGGGTCACTGTCTACTTTTTGACCCACTGGGCTGTGGAAAAACGCATGGAAGATTTGTCTTGGCACCTGAAGTAAAAAGAAGAGGAAAGTAGGTGTCTCAGCTCAAGCTGCCATAACAAAATACCACAGACTGGGTGGCTAAAACAACGGACGTTTATTTTTTTCACAGTTCTGGAGGCTGGAAAGTCCAAGATCAAGGTGCAGCAGGCTCTGTTTCTGGGGAGGACCCTCTTCCTGGCTTGCAGATAACCGCGTCTTGCTGTATCCTCACTTGGTGGAGAGAAAGAGAGCTCTGATCTCTCTCCCTCTTCTGCTAAGGACAGTATTCCCATCCTGAGGGCCTCACCCTCATGACCTTATCTAAACCTGATCACCTCCTAATACCATCACACTAGGGGCTAGGGCTTCAACATATGAATTTTGGACTTGAAACATTCAGTCCAAATAGTATGTTGAACACAAATGTATCTGCATGTTCAAATATAGAATTTTAAGGTGAACTCAGAAACACTCTGGGTCAATGTCTCTCTTTACAGAAGACAAATGGGAAAAACTAAGCAATCTGCTCAACCATGGTCAATTTCTCACTTGTAATAGCTCTCTCCCATTTTCCTGCTACAGCTCATAGCTAAACGAATTACCTACACATACTGCCTTTCTTCTCTCCTATTAAATCACTCAGTTTCCAGCAACCTGACTCACCCCTCCACCATTCTACTAAATTGTCTACTTAGCCAAGCCTGATCTCTAAAATGAAAACCAGTGAGGCATTGATTTCTCTAAAAACCATCCCCTGAACTCCCAAACAAGTAGAACCAAGACTGCATTCAGCATCTGGCCACTCCTGGAGAGTGAGATGAACTCAAACCCCCTCACCACAGATCATGGAAATTCTGCCCCATCCCGCAGCTGCCGCCCAGCCCCAGGCTATCTTCATAGTCCCAGAGCCTGTATGCTCTTGGCAGCTCAGGCTCCAAGTTCCTGCTGCCGCTGAATTAGCTCAGCTTAGGGACTGTCTTGCTGAGCTGTGTTGCTCTGGGATGTGTCAGCTCAGACCTAGGATGCAGACTTCTTCTTCAATTTCCACTAAACACAGCCCCACTCAAGACATTTGTTTCATAGAGCATATTAACTGGTAGTTTGGCAAGATGGAGGGATTTACTTTGCAGCTTTAGCAAGAACTTGTTATCAACTGCTGGTAGACCTGCAGAGGTCGTGGCCTCTGCTGAAAATCAGGCTCAGCCCTCATATATCCTTCCTTTGCTCCCTCTTCCCTTCCCCCCCTCCCCCCGCTCCCAAATTCCATCCAGTCCCTTCTACCACTGGGACAGCTCACCATATTTTTGGTCTCCGTGGCTCCTACTAACCCGTGCCCTCTTATCACACTCTCACTCCCCTTCCCCGTAGACAGTTCTCTTCCTAAGGGCGATTGGTCCATGCTCTGAAGAAATACATGTTTCACCCTGTAGAGGGTCATGAAGATGGAGCCCTCATGAATGATATCAGTGCCCTAATAAAAAGAAATGAGAGAGCTGACCTCTCTCTGTGCCATGCGAGGACACAGTGAGAAGACGGCTCTCTGTGAACCAGGGGGGCCCTCACCAGGCGCCAAATCTGCCAGCACCCTGCTCTTGGACTTCCAGCCTCCAGAACTGTGAGAAATAAATTTCTGTTGTTTATAAGCCACCCAGTCTATGACATATTATTATAGCAGCCTGAGAGGACTAAGGGAAAGGATGGGGTAAGGGGTCTCTCTAAATGCTCCTAAGGAAGCTCTCTGATTCTCACACTTTAAATTGTGAAAGCCAACCTGAGCCTGCCATTTTCTCTCTTCCTATGCATATAAATAGCTCCCAGCAGTGGCTATCCCATTCTGGCCCCCATCCCTTTCAAAGTGACAGAAATGTCATGCAGCAGTGCATCCCCTTCCACCTGCATTCCACTGTGGCTCGCCACATGCGAGTCTCAGCAATCACACAGCCATGGCCTGCCTGGGAGCACCACCACCTCCCCTACACCAGGGCTGGCGCCTCACTGCCAGCTGGCTGGTGGCTGACTCAGCTCCAGTTCCCCATTCTTACCGTCCTCTTCCAGGACACTCGTGGTCCCAGCTGCCTCGGGTTGGGTTTCCTAGGTAAGCAGAACCAGAGACAAAATGTAGATGAATGTGATTTGTTGAAGGAGCACGCTTCAGGAAAATCATGGAAGAGGTGAGAGAGAAGGAGGATAAGGAAAGGGAAGGAACAGAGCAAGGCTGTGGTCTCAGGAAAAATCTAACTTAGTCTGAACCGCAGAGGAGATGGTGTCCTGGATTCTAGATCCCATGCAGAGCTGGCCTACCTTTGAGGCAGAGGGGTCAGGGTTTGTACCCCTAAAAAACTCATACCCCAATCCTGGGAATATCAAGTCTGGAGTAATGTGAATTGTCTCTGCTTTAAATTAGGCAATTTAAAGTCCTAATTAAGTCCTAATTAAGCTTTCACTTCTTCCTAGGCCCTCTACCTATTAGGGTGTTAATCTTGGGCAAGCGATCCATTCAAACTTTAGCTACCTTCTCTGAAAAATGAGGATAGTGATTTATATTTCAAAAGATTACTGGCTGGGTGCAGTGGCTCACACCTGTAATCCTAGCACTAAAATCCTAGGCCAAGGTGGGTGGATCACTTGAAGCCAGGAATTTGAGATCAGCCTGAGCAGCATAGTAAGACCTCATCTCTACAAAAAATAAAAAACATTAGCCAGGCATGGTGGTGCACACCTATAGTGCCAGCTACTTGGGAGGCTGAGGCAGGAGAATAGCTTGAGCCCAGGAGTTTTAGGTTGTAGTGAGCTATGATAATGCCACTGCACTCTAGCCCAGGGAACTGAGAGAGATGCTGTCTCAAAAAAATAAAAAAAAAAATTATTGTGCAAACAGTGTTATAGTGAGCAGTAATGAATACTAATCCCTAAACATCACCCAAATCCCAGTACATTATCATTTGATTTGGGGCTAGTTAGCTTTTCTGAATATCTATAAAATGTGCCCATTTTTAATTCCTACAAATCTTTATTGTTGTAACACTCAAAAACACATGCACACACATGAGATTGTTTTAAAACTAGAGAGTACCATTAAAATTTAAGTTTTTGTTAGCCTTGATAATGTTTCACTGTTGAAAATCTACCTATTTTCCAAGAGTTCAAAAATCATTAGCATATTCATTCTGTTATAAACTTTTCATTGAAAGTTAAGCTTTGCAAAGCTTGATGTTTTCTTTTATTTGTCAATATGATGCCATATCACATGAATGAAAATAAGAAAGAGAACTATAAAGTATAGTCTGTATATCACAATTAAAGACTCTCGATCTCTGTCTGCAAAGATAAATAATTCTTTAACTCTTAATTTTAAATCAAAGCAAACATAACTTTATTTTTATTTAATAAATTCAGCTACAACTCATTAACTATTGCATGGTTCCTATGTGAATAAAATGTCATTGGTAAAATTTCTTACATGTATTATTAGAGATAAATAAGCAGAATGATTTTAGTATATGTTTTCAATTCTATACTTTAAATTGAACAAATATGAGACAGAAAATACAAACCACTACATCATAATGCCTACCAAAACATTAATGTCTTTTGTTAAGTGTTGATAGAAATGCACCTGCATACTTAGTCCTACATCTGAAAAGGTGTTTTGCTCTAAATCATAACCTTTAAAGAAGGTGATCTTGTTTTTATTAAATTTCCCTTTTATCCTTTCTTAAGCAGTAAGTCATTTCATGATATGAAGACCATTAGTCTTTCTGGTTGCTTAATACAATAACAATGACAAAGGCTACACAAAAAGAAAAAAAAGGTAATATCACCAACAGGGTGACATCAGCAAAGATGACAGAGTAAGGATCTCTAAAAACTCCCTCCACCATAAAAACAATGAGAAAACTGGCAAAAATAGTCAGAACCAACTTTTTCAGAACACTAGAAATTAATCAAAGGCTTGCAGCAACCCAGGTAGTGTTTATTCAAGAAATGGCTAAATCTTAGTAAGAAAAGCAAGCTTTGAGGTAGCTTAACTTACTCTAGGCTCATCCCCCCTTCCTCAGTTCCATAGCAGTGTTGAAAGCTAATAGCCCATAATCAATCACAGTGAAATTGTGGCCTGGCAGCCACTGGAGAGAGCAGAAAAGGATTAGATCTCCTTCTAAGCCCTGTTCTCAGAAAACTGTTATTATTTGACATGTCTGATGGTTCCCTGGAACACCCAATTCATATGCCTTCTTTATTTGACCTGACTCATAGCTGACCCAGTGTGAAAAGCCTTTTCCCTACAGCATTTGTGCAAGATTGCAGCTACCAGGCGTGGTAAATAACACAATAAGCCAACCAAAAAGCTGGGAAATGAGATGTTTATAGAGGGTTTGATAAGTTCTGACATCTTCCTGGACTCTAAAAGATCAAGAGCAAGCCCAGAGCTGTGCACATGCTCAAGGATGACCTGAGAAGGACCTAAGCTTTTACATCTGGCTCACCTTCAGGCTTGGTATAAGCAGAAAGTGAAGCCGAAGGGAAAGATGTCAACTGCCTGGCTGAGCGTTGAAGGCTTTCCCCAGCTCACAGAATCCCTTGGCAAAAACTGGAAGGAAGACTTACCAGTTTCAGGAATTCGAGAAAATTTCCATTCAGTCATTAGCTGACCCCCAAGCTAATTGAGCAGAGACTTCAATGACCACCTATAACAAAGAATACAGACTTTCAGACTTTGTTCAGAAATGTTACTAAACAAACAACAACAAACTGGCGAGAGAGGAGAATATAATTTCCAGAGTTACCACATTATATTTAATATTATCTTAAATGTTCAATTTTCAACAACAAAAAACTACAAGACATGCAAAGAAACAAGAAAGCATGCCCCAGAGATAGGGGGAAAATGTGGTCAATAGAAACTACCCCTAAGAAAGCCCAGATATTGGAAATCTTACAAAGGTTTTAAGTTAGCTATTTTAAATATGTTCAAAGAACTAGGGGAGTCCATGTCTAAAGAGCTAAAGGAAAAAGAAAAAAAAAAGAACGAAAGGAAAATGAAAGGATGGGCTTGCTTCCTAGTGAAATAGCAGAAAAAATATTAACCCATAATTTCTTAATAAGAGCTAAAATCAATCAGCTCTCTTACTGACAGAAACTCCACAGAGTTCTGTTTTCACATCTAAAAGCAGACAATCAGACAAAAGGAAATGTAAATTTTTTTTTTTTTAACAATCACCTATTGATTATAAACTGCCTTTTAGAAATCTACTTTTACAGAACTCAAGGAGTTCCTGAGTGGACAAGAGCAGACAGCAGGGGTGCAAGGCCCCAGTTCCTGTCCCAGAGCAGAATCAATGACAAGACCACAATCATCAGTGATAAGCCTGTCCCCAAAGGGAGGTAGCTATTTCTGTTATCAGCCAGCCACTAAGAAGAGAGGATAGGAATGCAGCAGTTTGCAGTGTCCTGTTAATTTGGCTACAGCCATAAACCTTCTTCACCTCCAAAATAAAAACCCTGAATAGCTAATTTTCTAGACCAGCACACTCTCTTTTGTTCACTTCGGTACTTGACCTTTTCTGCCTGGGAAAAGTAAAATAAACTTTTTTTCCTTACTATCCTAATCTCTTGTCTGGAGAAATCTTCCTCAAAACCTGTGTGTATGAGCTCACACTCTAACAGAAAGCATGAGACTGATGTCTCACCAAATGGAAAATATCAACAAAGATATTAGAAGTGTATATATTAAAAACAAAAAAGAACCAATAGAAGTTATGCTGATTAGATAATAGAATAGATAATAGAAGTTATCTGGGCCGGGCACAGTGGCTCACGCCTATAATCCTGGCACTCTGGGAGGCCGAGGCGGGTGGATTGCTCAAGGTCAGGAGTTTGAAACCAGCCTGAGCAAGAGCGAAACCCTGTCTCTACTAAAAATAGAAAGAAATTAATTAGCCAACTAAGCATATATAAAAAAACATTAGCCGGGCATGGTGGCGCATGCCTGTAGTCCCGGCTACTCGGGAGATTGAGGCAGAAGGATCGCTTGAGCCCAGGAGTTTGAGGTTGCTGTGAGCTAGGCTGACGCCGCCACGGCACTCTAGCCCAGGCAACAAAGTGAGACTCTGTCAGAAAGAAAAAGAAATTCTGTAGTTGAACTGAAAGAAATAATTGACTAGAGAGACTCAACAGGAGATTTCAGCAGGTAGAAGAAATGATCAGTGAACTTGAAGATAGGTCGATTGAGATTAACCAGTCTGAAAAAACAGAAAGAAAAAAGAATGAATAATGAACAGAGCCTCTCAGAGATGCAGGATATCATAAAGCTTACCAATATATGCAAAATGGAAGTCCCAGAAGAATAGGAGTGAGAGAAAGGGGAAAAAGTAATATTTGAAGAAATAATAGTTTAAAACATCCCAAGTTTGATGAAAAACAACACTACACACCAAGAATCTCAATGAACGCTAAGTAGGGTAAAAGTAGCACTGGCAAGGAATTAACTTTATTAGAGATTTAGTGCGTTTAATTTTATAACCGTGTGCTGTTAGGAATTATTTATGATTGAGTTACTTGATTCTATTTGTCTTTGTCATCTCACTTCATGGGAATAAATTATATTCTGATAGTATATGGGGAAGGGAAAGGACGTAAGCCCATAGCCAGCACCATTTTGAAAGTTGAACACTGGGTCATGCCCTGCTATTGGGCTGAGTTCAAGGTGAGATGGCTGCAGCTACTGCCTGGCCAGGAAGGGACAGGGGAAACAAAGCTCTCCTAGGCACACTTAGGACAATACCCACCACCCTGTTACAGACAGCTGTGGAACTAGGAACTAGCCTGTCCAATCCATTGAAGCTACCAGTAACACCAACACAGACCACTTGTGTCCTAGTGGGATGCTAGACCACCACTACTGCCATCTAATACATCAAAACATCTGCTCAGAGGGCAGAGAACCCACCCACACACCCAGCCCTCTGTTCCATCTACTAGCTTCTAAGCACACCTCCAAGAGACCTAAGAATTGGCCCTCCAGGACACACTAACACCACTATCAGCGTAAGCTTGCCTGGGGCCTAAAATCAGGCATATTCAGCCCAGTACTTCTGCAACTGGGGCCCAAAGACTGGCTCAGCTGACATTCAAGTCTCCAGCAAAACTTCACCACAACCTCAACTAATAATTGTTCCCTAAGTCGCAAAGGAAATCAGAGATACCACTGACCCTGTGTACTGCCTAAGAAATCATACAAATATACTACTACATGCACTCAAAAATGAACACCAAAATGTCCTACTCAACCAAAAACATATATATACATCTTCAAGAAAAAATTCTCTCATTTACAAGCAATTTCAAAAAATAGCAATGAGCAACTGCTATGTCAGATGTGTAAATTTCAATAAAGGGACATAGGAAACATAAAAAAGCAAAGAAATAGGACACCACCAAGGGACCACAACAATTGTTCAGCAACAGACGGAATGTCTGCTTATAGCTGGGTAAGAGTTTTGTTGCTGGTCATTCCTCCATCTACCTGCAAATGACTGAGTGGAATTCCACAGTCCTGATTCATGGCATCCAAAATCTCTTGGGTTTGGAAACAAACAGCTTCTAGTGCAGCAAAAGCAATATGCCATTTATTAATGAACTGAGTGAGTCCACAGATTATTCCTCTTGCACTGGGATCCCAATAAGGTGCATATAACCCTGAAAATGCTGAGACAAAGTAGCAACCATAAGAAGTACCTACTTCTTTAGCAAGTTTTTCAATTTCTTCTGAGGTCTTTATAATTTCAAGATTGTCTCTTAGCCAGCAATTTCAAGATTGTCTCTTAGCCAGCGAGTAATAGCACCAGCTATAGCTATAGAACCTTCCAATGCATTAAAAACCAGCTTGTCTCTGCCGAGTTTGAAAGCCACTGTGGTGAGAAGGCCATGTTCAGAAAATATACATTTTCGGCCTATATTACATAGTAAGAAACATCTTGTTCCATACGTGTTTTTGGCTTGTCCATCCTGGAAGCACATTCGTGCCACTAATGCGGCAGACTAGTCCCCCAAACACCCAGATATTGGCACACCTTCCAAGGCCCCAGCTTTCATTGGGCCATAGATCTCAGAAGAACTCTGGACATTTGGAAAAATTTCCATTGGAATTCCAAAAAATTCGCAGAGCTCTTTATCCCATTCCAAAGAATGAATGTTAAAAAGCATCATTCTACTTGCATTTGTTACATCTGTACAATGGACACCTCCATTGACTCCTCCTGCCAAACTCCAAATAAGCCATGAATCAATGGTTCCAAAAAGAGCTCTATTTTCTTGAACAGCCTCTTGAACTTTTCTCATGCTGTCAAGGATCCAACGAAGTTTCACTGCACTTAAGTAAGTGCTAATTGGAAGGCCTGTCTTGGACTTGACAAAATTATTATTTCCTGGAATTCTCTTCCTAAGACTCTTGACAGTAGACTGGATTCTTAGGTCAAGCCATATCACAGCATTGTAGAGAGGCTCTCCAGTTAACTTGTCCCATACTACAGTGGTTTCCTTCTGGTTGCTGACACCAATAGCTTTTATGTCAGAAATATCAATATTGAGCTGTCCAAGTTTCTCGCATGTTTTCTCTACACACTCATAGACAGAATGAAGAATTTCCTTAGGGTCTTGTTCCACCCATCCCTCTCTTGGAAACTCTTGTTTTATTTCCACTTGATGATGACTAAGTAGTTCAGCTGCTTTTGAATTAAAAAACGCAAAGCACATCAAGCTGGTGCCCTGGTCCACTGCCCCCACCAATGGCCCCCAAACTGCTTTCTTCAGGGCTGCCATGAAGCCAGCTTCAGGTCGCCCAGCAATTGCGACAGGTTTCCCCAGGTGATGCGGCGGGCGGGGGAGGGGCGGGTGGTGAGTTGGGAGAACGAGACGATGTGCAGCCACTGAACCAAACAAGAATTTTATACCCTGCCAGAATAAGCTTCATAAATGAAGGAGACATAAAGTCTTTTCCAGACAAGCAAATGCTGAATTTGTTACCCATTAAACCATCACTACAGGAAATACTCAAAGATATCTTAAATATGGAAATGAAAAGTTAATATTCACCATTATGAAAACATCTGAAAATATAAAACTCAAAGGTCTAATAAAATGATCACACAAAGGAGAAATAGAAAGGAATTAAATGGCAACATCACAGAAGTTCCGCAAACCAGAAAGACAAAAAGAGAAAAAGAAACAAATAAGTTATAAAACAACAAGAAATCAGTTAACAATATGAAAAGAAAAAGTCCATATATCAATATTAACCTTAACTGAAAATGGATTAAATGCTCCACTTAAAAGATATAGATTGGCAGAATCTTAACAAAAGGAAAAAAGATCCAACTATATGCTGCTTAAAAAAAATCTACCTTCCCATAATGACACACATAAAGTAAAAGTAAGGGATGGAAAAAGGTATTATTACACGCAACAGAAACCAGAAGTGAGCATCAGTAGCTACATTTATATCAGATAACACATATTTTAAGTCAAACCAATAAAAAAGACAAAAGAAGTTCATTATATAATGATAAAGGAATCACTTCAGAGCATATAATGATCCTAAGTATATATGCACCCAACACTGGAACACCCAAATTAACAAAACAAATATTACTAGACTTAAAGAAAGAAATAGACAGAAACACAATAATCATCGGGGCCTTTAATACTCCACTCACCGTATTAGCCAGAACACTGAGAACATATAAATACTGGACGCAGATTGAACTTTAGACAAAATGGAATTAACAGACATTTAGAAAACATTCCACCCAACAACTACAGAACATACACTCTTTTCATCAGCACATGGAACATTTTCCAAGATAGACCATGCTTTAGGCCACAAAACAAGTCTTAACAAATTTTTAAAAATCAGAAACATATCAATTATTTTTTAGACCACAGTGGAATAAAGCTAGAAATAAATATAAACAGTAACTTCAGAAACTACACAAATACATAGAAATTAAAAAACATGCTCCTGAACAATCCACAAAGAAATCTAGATCAACAAAGAAATAAAGGCAGAAATTTAAAAAATTTTTGAACAAATGAAAATGAAAACACAGCATACCAAAACCTGCAAGATACAGTAAAAGCAGTGCTAAGAGGGAAGTTCATAGCCCTAAATGCCTACATCTAAAAAGTAGAAAGATCATAAACAACCCAACATCACCTCCAGGAACTAGAAAAATAAGAACAAACCAAACCAAAAGTTAGCAGAAGAAAAGAAATAACAAAGATTAGAGAAAAACAAAGAAAAAGAAATAGAGACAAAAAAAATACAAAGAATCAATGAAATGAAAATTTGATTCTTTGAAAAAATAAATAAAATTGACATACCACTAGATAATCTAACAAATAAAAGAAGAAAGAAGAGCCAAATAAACACAATCAGAAATGAAAAAGCGACATTACAACTGATACCACAGATATACAAAAGATCATCAAAGACTTATGGATAAATGTACACTTACAAACTAGAAATCCTAGAGGAAATGGATGAATATCTGAAAATATACAAACTCCTGAGATTGAATCAGAAAGAAATAGAACTCCTGAATATGCCAATATGAGTAGTGAGATTAAATCAATAACAAAATATCTTCCAACAACAAAAAGCTCAGAGGCCAGGCACAGTGGCTCATACCTGTAATCTCAGCATTTTGGGAGGCCAAAGGAGGAGGATCACTTGAGGCCAGGAGTTTGAGACGAGTCTGGGCAATACAATGAGACCCTATCTCTACCAAAAAAGAAAAAAATAGTGATCTGTGTTCAAATGCAGATATAATCCCAGCTTTTCAGGTGATTGAGATAGGAGGGTAGGTTGAGCCCAAAGATTAGACACTGACAACCTAATGAATAGACTCAAGGAATTGAAAAAAGAAGAGCAAACCAGAAGAAAAGAAATATCTAAGATCAAAGCTCAACTAAATGAAATGGAGAATAAGAGAACTATATGGAAGATCAACAAAACCAGAAGCTGGTTTTTCGAAAAGATCAACAAAATTGACAGCCCTCTAGCTAGGCTGACAATAACTCAAAGGGAAAGGACTCTAATAACCTCAGTAAGAAATGAAAAAGGAGAGATCACAACAGACTCCACAGAAATACAAAACATTATGTTTGACTACTATAGAAATCTATATGCCCAAAAACTACAGAATGAAGACGAAATGGACAGATTCCTGGAATCACACAACCTCCCTAAGTTCACCCAGGAGGAAAATGAGTTCCTGAAAAGACCAATCACAAGCTCGGAAATTGAAGCAGTAATTAAAAACCTTCGCAAATGGAAAAGTCCCGGGCCAGATGGCTACACCCCAGAGTTCTACCAAACATTCAAGGATGAACTCATACCTATACTACAGAAACTATTCCACACCATTGAGAAGGATGGTACCCTTCCTAACTCATTCTACAAAGCCAATATCACCTTGATACCAAAGCCAGGAAAGGATGCAACAAAAAAAGAAAATTATAGGCCAATATCCTTCATGAATATAGATGCAAAAATCCTAAACAAAATTTTAGCAAATAGAATTCAGCAGCACATCAAAAAAATAATTCACCATGACCAAGTGGGGTTTATTCCTGGCATGCAAGGCTGGTTCAACGTACACAAGTCTATAAATGCAATCCACTTTATAAATAAAGCCAAGAATAAAGACCATATGATTCTGTCAATAGATGCAGAAAAAGCACTTGATAGAGTCCAACATACCTTTATGATAAAAACCCTTAACAAAATAGGCATAGATGACCCATTCCTTAAATTTATCAAATCCATCTATGACAAACCAATGGCTAACATCATTCTAAATGGGGAAAAATTGAAATCATTCCCACTTCGAACCGGAACTAGACAAGGATGCCCACTTTCTCCCCTCCTATTCAACATAGTACTCGAAGTCTTAGCTATAGCAATCAGGCATGAGAGGGGTATTAAGGGTATCCAAGATGGGTCAGAAGAGATCAAACTCTCACTCTTTGCCGATAATATGATATTATATCTAGAAAACCCCATGGACTCATCCAAGAGAGTCCTAGATTTGATAAATGAATTCGGTAAAGTTTCAGGGTACAAAATCAATATACACAAATCAGAAGCATTCATATATGCCAAAAACCATCTAGCAGAAACTCAAATCAAAAACGCAATACCCTTTACTATAGCTCCAAAGAAAATTAAATATCTAGGAGTATATCTAACGAGAGATATGAAAGATTCATATAAGGAGAACTATGAAACACTAAAAAAAGAAATTGCATATGATTTAACAGATGGAAAAATTTACCATACTCATGGCTAGGAAGAATCAATATTGTTAAAATGTCAATATTACCTAAGGTGATCTACAGAATCAATGCAATTCCCATCAAAATACCGCCAGCATTCTTTACAGATCTAGAAAAAACAATCCTTCGCTTTGTATGGAACCAGAGAAAACCACGCATAGCCAAAGCAATCTTAAGTAAGAAAAACAAACTGGGAGGGATCAGTCTTCCTGACTTTAAGCTGTACTATAAGGCAACAATAGTAAAATCTGGCTGGTACTGGCACAAGAACAAAAACATCAATATCTGGAATAGATCTGAGATTCCAGAGATCAAACCATCTGTATATGGTAACCTAATCTTTGATAAAGCAGACAAAAATATACTATGGGGAAAAGATTCTCTCTTCAATAAATGGTGCTGGGAAAACTGGTTAGCAATATGCAGAAGAGCAAATCAGGACCCCAACCTCTCACCCCTCACAAAAATTCACTCAAGATGGATAACAGACCTAAACCTAAGACATGAAGCTTTAAGAATTCTAGAAGAAGAGGTTGGGAAAACCCTATCAGATATTGGTCTAGGCAAAGAATTTATGAGGAAGACCCCCAAGGCAACCACGACCACAGCTAAAATAAACAAATGGGATCTGATCAAATTAAAAAGTTTCTGCACTGCCAAGGAAACGATCATTAGAGCAAATAGACAACCCACAGAATGGGAGAAAATATTTGCTCTCTACACTTCCAATAAAGGTCTAATAACAAGAATCTATCTAGAACTTAAAAGAATAAACAAGAAAAAATCAAACAACCCCATCAAGAAATGGGCAATGGAAATGAACAGAAACTTCTCCAAAGAAGACAAAATAATGGCCTGCAAACATATAAAAAATGCTCGACATCTCTAATCATTAGAGAAATGCAAATGAAAACCACAATGAGATACCACCTAACCCCAGTGAGAATGGCCTGTATCAAGAAATCCCAAAACAACAAATGCTGGGGAGGATGTGGAGAGACAGGAACACTCTTATACTGCTGGTGGGACTGCAAATTAGTGCAACCTTTGTGGAAAAGAATTTGGAGATATCTCAAACAGCTAGAAATAGAAATACCATTTGACCCAGCAATAGCATTGTTGGGCATCTACCCAAAAGAACATAAATCACTCTATTATAAAGACATCTGCATCCAAATGTTTATAGCAGCACAATTCACTATTGCACGATCATGGAAACTACCCAAGTGCCCATCAATTCATGAATGGATAACTAATATGGGGTATATACTCACAATGGAATATTACTCAATCCTAAGAAACGATAGTGAACTAGCACCGTTTATGCTATCGTAGATTAAGCTTAAGCCTATAATACAAAGCGAGACGACACAAGACCTGGAAAATGGGCTCCACATCTACTCACCATCAAATTGGTACTGACAGCCTAAAACTATGGTGTTCAAATAATTGTAGTGTTCAACAGGGATCTGGTTGAGGGGAGACCCACATCTTAAGGATGTGATGAGCATTGTAGGGGGGAAAGGATTACCTCTATCCCTTTTTAGGGAGAGGCAAAGAAACACACTGTAACCAAATGTCTAAAAAAAAAAATTTTGTTAATGAGAGGTGAACAGGTGGAAGGAGAGAGAAGGGGAAGGGTATGCACTTTCATGGTGGGTGCAGGGTGCACCACTTGAAGACTGGACACACTTGAAGCTCTGGCAGAGTCGGGGGGGGCAGGGGCAAGATATGTAACCCTAACAATATTTGTACCCACAGAATTTGGGAATAAATAAATATTAAAAAAAAAAAAGAAACAATGGTGATATAGCACTTCTTGTATTTTCCTGGATAGAGCTGGAACCCATTCTACTAAGTGAAGTATCTCAAGAATGGAAAAACAAGCACCACATGTACTCACCAGCAAATTGGTATTAACAGATCAAGACCTAAGTGGACATATAGGAATAACATTTACTGGGTGTCAGGCAGGTGGGAGGGAGGAGGAGGGGATGGGTATATACAAACACAATGAGTGAGATGTGCAACATTTGGGGGATGGTCACACTTGAAGCTCTGACTCGAGGGGGTAGGAAGGGCATGGGCAATATACATAACCTTAACATTTGTACCCCCATAATATGCTGAAATAAAAAATAATTCCAATGACATATAATCTCTCCTATTCTGTATGTCCCATTAGCAAAACATATCTGAAGTAATCATTCTTCTTCTGCCCTTCTCTGCTGGCAACAAACTTTTATCTCAGAGTCTATAACATCTTAGTTCACCATTTTTTATTGTTGTTTCCTCCCTCTTAGACTGTTAACATCTTGATAATAAGAACTATGATATCTCTTGTTATAGTTCCAATTTCTGTCTTAGTACCTGTCACATAATAAGTACTCAATAAATGCTATAGAGATGGAAAAAAATAAATGACCATATTGCCCAAACCAATCTACAGATTCAATGTAATTCCTATCAAAATACCATCATCATTTTTCACAGAACTAGAAAAACAATTCGAAATTTCATATGGAACCAAAAAAGTACACAAATAGCTAACCCAATCCTAAGCAAAAAAAGCAAAACTGGAGTCATATTACCTGACTTAAAATTATACTACAAGGTTACAGTAACCAGTGAAGCACAGTAATGGCATAAAAGTAGACACATAGATCAATTGAACAGAATAGAGAATCCAGAAATAAAGCCACATATACCTACAGCCAACTAACTGATCTTTGACAAAGCAGATAAAAACATACACTGGGGAAAGGACACACTATTCAATAAATAGTGCTGGGAAAATAAGATAGCCATATGTAGAAGAATGAAACTAGATCCCTATCTCTCACTGTATAAAAAAATTAACTCAAGATGTATTAAAGGCTTAAATATAAGATCTGAAACAATAAAAATGAAGGAAAGCTAGGAAAAACTTTTCTGGACATTGGCCTAGACAAGGAATTTATGAGTAAGGCCCCAAAAGCAAATGAAATAAAAACAAAAATAAACAAATGAGACTTAAAGTAAAAGCCTTCCACACAGCAAAAGAAATAATCAAAAGAAGAAATAGACAACCTACAAAATAGGAGAAAATATTCGCAAACTTTGTGTCTAACAAAGAACTGATATTCAAATCTACAAGGAACTCAAATAACTCACAAAGGAAAAAAAGCCACTAAAAGTGGGCAAAAGACATGAACAGAAACTTTTCAAAAGAAGGTATACAAATGGCCAGCAAACACATGAAAAAATGTTCAACGTCACTAATTATTAGAGTAATGCAAATTAAAACCACAGCAAGATATCATCTTAGTTCAATTAGAATGACCATTATTAAAAAGTCAAAAAGTAATAGATGTTGGTGTGAATGTGATGAAAAGGCAATATTTATACACTGTTGGTGGGAATGTAAATTACTACAACCCCTATGAAGATCAGTATGGAGATTTCTCAAAGAACTAAAAGTAGATCTACCATTCACTCCTGCAATCCCACTACTGGGTATTTACCCAGAGGAAAGAAATCTGTATGTCAAAAAGTTACCTGAACTTATATATGTATTGCAGCCCAATTCACAATCACAGAGATATAGATAGAATAACCTATAGATAGAATCCTCAACTGATGAGTGAATTAAGAAAATGTGGCACACACACACCCACCGTGGAGTACTACTCAGAAAGAATGTACTTAGTACTACTTAGTACTACTAAGAAAGAATGAAATAAATGTCTTTTGCAGCAACTTGGAAGGAACTGGAGGCCATCATCCTAAGTGAGATAACTCAGGAACAGAAAAATCAATACCACATGTTCTCTCACTTATAAGTGGGAGCTAAACTATGACTACACACGGGCACACGGTGTGGTATAATGAATATTGGAGGAGGGTGGGAGTCTCCTGGTGAAAGGTGAAGGGTGAAAAAGTACCTGTGGGGTAAAATGTACACCGCTAAGGTGATGGGTACACCAAAAGCCCGGACTCCACCACTATACAATATATCCATGTAACAGAATTCAACTTGTATCCCTAAATCTATTAAAATAAAAAACAAAATGTTATAAATTAATCAGCACTCTCTCTTCATCCTATATCTCACCTCTATGCAGCAGTTTACACAAGAAAGAATGCCCCCACCCTTGAGAGAGAAAGAGTAGGGCAGAGAGAGAGAGAGGAAAGAAAAAGAAGAAAGTTAAATCAACTAGAACATTTTCAGAACAAGAGAAATAACTTTCCTACAACTGCAACCTCTTATTTAACTCATCAAAACTGCATAAATTTTAAATCCTACGTATAACCCAGTGAAAATAACCTATAGCTATATATAAATAGGCCACTCTAGTAAGAGCTCAGTGTACCTAAGTATCTATATCTTTCCAGACTTGAAATTCTGGCTTCATCTTTGCCCTTTTCATACCCCAACCTTTTTGGCACCAGGGACCAGTTTCATGGAAGGCAATTTTTTCCAGATGGGTGTGGGGGCAGGGAGGGGGAGATGGTTTCAGGATGATTCGAGTGCATTACATTTATTGTGCAGTCAAGCTTCTCTGCTAATGACAATCTGTATTTGCTGCTGCTCCCCAGCACCAACATCACCGCCTCAGCTCCACCTCAGATCATCAGGCATTAGAGTCTCATAAGGAGCTGCAACCTAGATCCCTCACAAGTGCTATTTACAATAGGGTTCAAGCTTCTATGAGAATCTAATGCCACGCTGATCTGAAAGGGGGTGGAGCTTATGCAATGATGCTAGCAATGGGGAGCGGCTGTAAATACAGATGAAGTTTCACTCGCTCACCTCCTGCTATGCAGCCCCTTTCCTAAAAGTTGCAGCAGTACCAGCTGCAACCCAGGGGTTGGGGACTGCAGGCCTAGAGCCTTTGCAAAATCAAACAAAGAATGTTTGTCACTTGGTTTTCCCCATAGGACAGTTTCCCCCTTATTAGAACTCATGTCTTCTCTTTCATTGTCTGATTTTCAGCTGGTTTTCTCAGCAGTTTAGCTGTGGGCATCTCAGTTGTTTCATGACTGTAGTGGTCATTCTGTTATCTTTTATTGTTATTTATTTCTCATTAAATGTAACTCAGCCAACAAGTAAATTTCTCTTACATGCACTCATTGGGCATTCATAATTATAAATATCATTTTCTGGAGGAATTTCCCTGTTATATATTTGTAGCATCAGACTAAAAATTTTTCAGAACTATGTGCCCAAACCCTAGGAATGTAAATATTTGAAGCAGTGACATAAGATTCACATGTTATTATTTCTAACAATTATGCAATGATTTGATCAACATGGCAATAATTATTTAGGCTCTCATTTTTCCATGAATCCTATAGTTTGTAATATATTTACTCACTGGTCTTGGTTCACCAAGATTTGGTAAAAATCTTTAACATATTAGCTTTGTATTATATAGTATTTTTTGAGTCAGAATTCTATTTTAATTAACCTAAAAGGATATATAGGTTAATTCTTTTGAATTTCTCATGGGTATTCTCATTTTTTCTATACTGATTTATCATGCAGCTCCATACGCCAAAAATATGGAATAATAAAGCTGGCAAGAACTTTAAAAGTGATTTTATCCAATACTCTCATTTGAAAGGCAATTGAGAGGGGCTCAGAGAAGCTGTGTGTCCAGGTTTGCTGACACCAGGTCTACCATCCTTGCTACTATACTACACACAAAGGGACTTGCACATCTTCTTAAAGCTGATATGTTTTATGCACAAAAAAACATCAGCACAGACTGTGCTTTGTATATCCTTGACATAACACAGGAACATCCTCTACTTGGGAAGGCTAAACGGTTCATGATGAGTGCATTTGAGGAGGGCTGAGATGACAGCCAGTCAGTCATGGACATCACAGCCAGATCATTCTCTTGCTGGACCAGATTATGGGTAAATCCCAGTCCTGCTAGCCTTCTCTAGCACGTTGACTGCCACACTAGAATAAAAGATACGTCCCTGGGGCAATGGTGTTTTATTAAAACAAAACGATCCTTTCGAATTTGTTACTTTTTATTGTTTTCTGTACTTGAGCTATATGCAATGCAATCCACATTTTTTTAGAATTAAATTATCAATATTAATTGTAACAATAAGAACATCAACAAGTAAGATTTTCACGAACCAACTACAGGGTTTCGCTTCACGAGGCCCTGGGCTCAAACCTAGTCTGAGTTAAACACAGCTCATGTGGCAGCCAATGTGCTGGCTTCACTTTTAAATAATATTTAACACACATTTTATAAGTGTCCATGTAAAGGGAAAGCAAAGTATCAGCCTTCCCCGAGGGCCCACAAGTCTGCACCCAGCTGTATAATAGTTGAGATCACTTCCTATACCAAGATGCAAACAGAGTTGGGACACTATTTTATCCATCCATTGAAGAAATTTCAATAAGACGTTCTTCCAGAGACTTTGAACCATAAACAAATGCAATAGATATTTTAAAACTCATCTGAGAATTTACAACAAAAGGAAAGGGAATGAAAGAAAGTACAGAATAGGAATACAAATATAATATAATATAGAGCAACCAGATGAGAAGTGGAAAAGTTAACCAAATAAATTGCAGTTTTGTTTATATGATTGCAATTCGTTAAACCAATTTTTTTACTAACTAATGGGACTTACCTTTGTTGAACTGACTTGACCAGACTGTTTCCTTTCATGTGATACAGACATGACATACAAGGGAAGCAAATTCATTATTTAAACATAAGAAACATTAATTCAGCAAATTCATGTTCAGTTAACATTTATTGAGTACTTCATATTACTGAACACTCTGTGTGGCCCTTTCATGTGTATGATGTTACTTAATCCTTATAATCAATTTAAAATATATGATTTCTATATCATGTGCTAATTCTACAAAGATGTTAAAAGTTTAGGGCTGAGAGGAGGGATAAAAGATAAAAAAAAACATTAACACGTGGAACTGTATGTGGCTTTGTGTTGGCTATCTATGCATTGCTGCATAATGAATTAACTTAAACCTTAGTGACTTAAAACAGCAATGATCGTTTAGTACCTCTCAGAGTGTCTGTGAGACATGAATTCTAACAGGGCATGAAGGATGCCATTATTTCTCCTGCACAATGACTGGGATCTCGGTTGAAAGACTTGAAGGCTGGGCTGGAATGATCTGGGTTCATTTACACATGTCTAGTGGTTGATGCTCACAATTGGCCACAGATGTAGCAAAGTCCTGGACTTCCTTTACAACACAGCAGCTGAGTTCCAAGGGTAAGCATTGAGAGAAAGAGAAAACGAAACTCCTTTCTATGACATGGCTGATCTAGGTTCTCAGCCTCAGAAGCCACATGGGATCCCTTGCCATAGCCTATTGGGGCAATCTGGACAGTCACAAGACCTGCCCTGATTAAAGAGGAGGGAAAATCATTCCCATCACTCCCACCTCTTGGTGGGAGGAATGTCAGTCAGATTGCAATAGGAGCGTGTGGGATGGGATAAATACATAGGCATGGCCACCAATGGGAAATACAATTACCACATCTTTACTCTCTGGTAAAGAACTGGGGGCAAGACCTGCATTTATTCAACACCAGGAAACATGTCTCATGTCAGGATTTTATAGGCAGCCAGACAAGGGAAAAATCAGAGATTATTCTTAACCAAGGGTCCAGGCAGACCTTATAAAAGAGACAGTATTTGAGTTTTATATAGATTAGGAGGATTTCTTTTATTTATTTATTTGCAGTTCAAAATACATATATTTAATGTTCTTGAACTTAGAAAAATTACAATCCTGGAATGCATTTATTCTCATTATTAATAATAACTATACCTAAAGATTAAATCCTATAGGCAAACCATATGCCAACCAACCCTCACCACACTGTACCTATTTAAAGTGGATAATTTGAAGCATACATACTCAAGTGTATTTTCTTTCTTCACTCTTAGATATCATTTGAATACCTTATCTGCAAGAGAGTCTGAAGCACAAATATTTGGTGTCTTTTACCATAACCAGCCCCTTTCACTCTGCAATAATGTACTGTTTCCATGATGTAGTAAAGATACTTTTTGAGAATCAAGGTAGATGATATGAGCGACAAGGATCAGCACTACCTCTCAGGGAATTATAAAAAGAACTGGTACTCTTTCCTTTGTGTTCTGACTCTCCCATTGACTTTATATATGACAGGAGGAAATTGTAGACTTCATCATTTTGCAAAGCAGTCTTACATCTTTTAGGAATATGTAGAGTTCTTTTTTTTTCTTTTGTTTTAATTTTCTTTTTTTATTTCAGCATTTTACAGGGGTACAAATGTTTAGGTTACATATATAGCCTTTGTCCCACCTGAGTCAGAGCTTCAAGGGTGCCCATCCCCCAGATGGTGCGCACCGCACCCATTAAGTGGGAATATACCCATCTCCTTCTCTCCCCTTCCACCTGCCCAACACTCAGTGAATGTTACTACTATATGTGCACATAAGTGTTGATTAGTTAATACCAATTTGATGGTGAGTTCATGTACATGCTTGTTTTTCCATTCTTGTGATACTTCACTTAGTAGAGTGGGTTCCAGCTCCATCCAGAATAATACAAGAAGTGTTATATCAACACTGTTTCTTGTGGCTGAATCAAACTCCATGGTATATATATACCACATTTTATTAATCCACTCATGTATTGATGGGCACTTGGGTTGTTTTCACATCTTTGCAATTGTGAATTGTGCTGCTATAAACATTCGAGTGCGGAAGTCTTTTTTATAGAATATCTTTTTTTCCTTTGGGTAGATGCCAAGTAATGGGATTGCTGGATCAAATGGTAGTTCTACTTGTAGCTGTTTGAGGTATCTCCATATACTTTCCACAGAGGTACTAGTTTGCAGTCCCACCAGCAGTGTACGAATGTTCCTATCTCTCTGCATCCATGCCAACATTTATTGTTTTGGGACTTTTTCATAAAAGCCATTCTTACTGGAGTTAAGTGATACATAGTTGTGGTTTTGATTTTCATTTCTCTGTTGATTAGAGATGTTAAGCATTTTTTCATATGTTCTTGGCCATTATTCTGTTTTCTTTTGAAAAGCTTCTGTTTATGTCTTTTGCCCACTTTTTAATGAGGTTGTTTGATTTTTTTTCTTGCCGATTTTCTTGAGTTCTATATAGATATCAACCCTTTATCAGATGTGTAGCATGAGAATATTTTCTCCCATTTTGTAGGTTATCTGTTTGCTCTCGTGATAGTTTCCTTAACTATGCAGACGCTTTTTAAAATTAAAAAGGTCCCATTTATTTATTTTTTTGATTAATGAACTTTATTTATAGTGTACAGAGAAAGAAAAAAAAATCTCCATCTGCAATGGGTAACCAGAATAGGCTCTATTTTAAGTAGCATAATAATTTAATTAATATCAGAATTAACTGTTAAACTTTTGCCAGAATGAAATTATTATTTTTTTTATTTCAGGATATCATGGGGGAACAAACATTATGGTTACATGTTGTGATTTTACCACACCCAAACCATGATTTGAGGCATGCCTTTTCCCCCCTACAACACTCGCCGTGTCCATTGGTTGTGAGTTTACCCACCCCCAGCACCCCAATCCCTGAAGAATATTACTACCATGTGAACGCCATAGTGTTGATCAGTTAGTGCCAATTTGATGGCGAGTACAATATTTTTTGTTGTTGTTGCTGTGACTGTCTTTGGGGTCTTCTTCATAAATTCTTTGCCTAGGCCAATGTCTGTAAGAGTTTCCCAACATTTTCTTCTAGAATTCTTATAGTTTCATGCCTTAGGTTTAAGTCTGTTATCCACTATGAGTTGATTTTTGTGAGAGGTGAAAGGTGCAGATCCTGTTTCAGTCTTCTACAAGTGGCTATCCAGTTTTCCCAGCACCATTTATTGAATAAGGATTCTTTTCCCCAATGTTTTTGTCAGTTTTGTCAAAGATTAGATGGCTATATGAGAATGGTTTTATATCTGAGTTCTCAGTTCTGTTCTGTTGGTCTGTGTCTCTGTTGTTGTGCCAGTTTCATGCTTTTTTAATTACTATACCATTATGGCATCGCTTAAAATCTGGTAAATTAATGCCTCCCAATTATGTTCTTTTTGCTTAAGATTTCTTTTGCTATATGGGGTCTTCTCTGTTTCCATACGAGGCGTAGCATCATTTTTTCCAGATCTATGAGAAATGATGTTGGTATTTTAATAGGGATTGCATTGAATCTGTAGATCGCTTTGGGTAGTATAGACATTTTAACAGTGTTGATTCTGCTGATCCATGAGCATGGTATGGTTTTCCACCTGTTTACATGCTCTGCTATTTCCTTCCTCAGTGTGTCATAGTTCTTTTCATTTATTTATTGAGACTCTAACATGGTATATGATTGGTAACATGCTAAATGGAGAACGTAACAGAGAATTCTACTTCCAAAGGCACAAGGCTAAAGGTGACCTCACAGAGAATGGTCCAGGGCTTTCTCCAGTGATGAGCACTCTCTGTTCTCTCCTCCCATGATAATGTTCCTTCCTGCATTTCTGTGAGCCACAGTGCTGCAGAAACCCTGAATCCCACTTTCTTGGCTTCCCTTTGTTACCAGGACCATGGGAGACATATCACTAAGGAATTTGGGGACCAAATTAGAAACTTACATTTACTAAAGGAGAAAACTACAAAACACACTGAATTGAGTGAAACAGTCAATTTGTATACCATTGAGCTTTCATTCTTTAAATCTTCAAAGAAACAAAATTTATAGGGACATATGAATTCAAGTATTTAAAATACATAAAAGTAAATATTTTTCCAATTTCTATTGTCTATTGCCTTTAATTTTTTTCTGTTCTTTATCTTTCTGTCCCAATGTGATTCCAAAAGGAACACAGATCAAAAGCTTTTACTCTTTGATAGAGAAATGCCCAGAAAAATCTAAAGTGACATCTAAATTGATTAATGACTGGACAAAAGAAACTAGGAATGCCAAAGTCATGATTGTGATTTTTTAAGTCCCATCACTTATTCTGTCCCTGAACAAGTAAAACTTACAATGACATTAAGGGCATTAATTTTTTAATAGCTCCAAGCCTTATGTTTTATTACAGAACAGCTTCCTAAAGTAGGATGTGCCCCAGATTTATGCACTGGTATTTCAGAAAGAAGTGTTCACTATTTTAAACCCATACATATATAAAATAACTGACTTGGAGAAGTCAGTATAAATTCCATGTCTTTAACAATGAAAAAAAAATTTTTGATAATGAAAAATTGACCATGATTCAAGTGTGATTTCTTTCCTCATATATATTATTAGCTTATAAATTTAGGCTTATCTTGAAAATAGATCAGATACCTTTACAGTTAAGAGCTTGTAAATTTTAGTTTTAATAGATGATCCAGGCCTGGTTATTTAAAAACAAAGTGATATCAAGAAGCTAAGAATTTCATTGGATACAGCCATATATTTTTTTAGGTTGGGAGAATATTTTTTTAACACAGAAATGAAATTATCTCAAACTCCCATTTTTATCTTTTGAAGCTCATTAGAACTGGCTCAGAGATGAAGTTCAAATACAGTAAAATTTAGATAAACTAGTTCATCGAGTTTAAGCAGATGCAGAGACCTCCCACTATGAGAAAACCCCTAGACAGTCTGCTATCTCCCTTCTGTATCAGAAGTGGTATTCTGCAATTCACATCAAGATTTAAAAGAACAGAATGATTTCTAGGTGTGATCTAAGAAGTCCAAAGAAGTCACATATTTATTCATATAGCGATCGCTAGGGTAAAGCCACACTACCAAAATGATATAATGATATGCAAAAATACTAGTGGATAGGAATGCCAAAATATGAGAAGTGAGGATGAACCACAACAGTGACAAGACCCACTTGGTAGCTACATTCATGTGGGAGAAAATTAAAAGAGGGAAATGGGGCATCTGAGGGCCCTGAGAACAAGAGCATCTAAAATCACTAACAGTAACTGTCCAAGCAAACCCAATGACCCCAGATAGTAATCTGAATGAACACACACACACACATACAGTACCAATAAATTTGAAATTTTATAATCAATAATTATAAAAGGCGATATAAATGTTTACTTCCTTTCTGTTCTTCACTTAACTGATTTAAAAGCCAAACGTATAAAACAATAGATAACATTGTTTGGTTGTGTCCGAAGCATATATAAATGTAATAAGTTTGACAATGACAGCAGGAAAGAAGCGGGTGGGAGCAGAGTTGTACTGGGGTGGGGAAATGACACCTGATGGAAACTTGAACACAGAGAAACAAATTAAGTGAACCAGAAATTGTAAATTAGAAGGTGAATATAACAAACTATAAATATATACTTCCTCTCCTTTCCTAGCTTCTTCAATAGACATGAAATTACATGAAGTAATACTTACAGCAACATATTATTGTTTCATAAAATAAAAAGATGTAACATGTACAGTAATAATAGCACAAAAACTGGAGGAAGGAGTAAAGCTATACAGAGCTGACAGCTCTATATCTCACTGGAATTGTTCATCTAAATCTAATGTAGATTCCACTAAATTAAGGTATATATGGTAATTCCTAGAGCCATAACTAAGGAATTAACTTTGAAAAAGTGAAAGCATTATTAGAGGAATTAAAATATTATAGCAGAACACATTTGCTCAACATAAAAGGATATAATAAAGGAGGAATAGAACAAATAAGACGTGTGGCATGCCAAAAGCAAAAATAAAATGGCAGACATAAAGGCAGTAATATCAATAGTAATGTTAATTGTGAATAGGTAAAACAATCTATTCAAAAGGCAGAGATTGTAAGACTAGATAAAAAATAAGATTCAACTGTGTTCTCTCCATACTATATAGTATATAATGTATCTGTACACTTTAGATGCAAAGATACAAATAGCTTGAGACTAAAAGGGTGGGAAAAGATACATCATGCAAACAGCAACCATAAGAAAGCTGATGTGGCTATACTATTAATAATATCAGACAAAGTAGACTTTAAAATAAAAAAAATTACTGGATATACAGAAGGACATTTTTAAATGGTAAAAAAAGTCTATGGGTAAGGTATAAGAATTATAAATACAAATACATCTAACAACAGAGCCTCAAAATATAATACATGAAGGAAAGGCTGACAGAATTAAAGGGAGAAATAGAGAATTCAATAGCAATAGTCAAACGTTCCGCAGTCTATTTCCAACATAATTCAACCACATAGAACTAGGCAGAAAATCAGCAAGAAAATAGAGGACTTAGGGAGAATGGGAGATATTGGTCAAAGAATATATAATTACAATTGGATAGAAGAAGACCAGCCTAACAGTCTCTATTTATTTATTTTGTTTTTACCATATCAAGATTATGCTCGGATTAGGATCCATGAGACAATATATTTTATACAGAAAACTGAGCATCAACAAAACAAAATGACTTGCAGCCTTACAGTGTGTTCAGGGCAAGGTGGTGTGGGTGACCCTCTGATTAAGGAAGCCCAGTCAGAGCCAGAAATCACTTCATGTTCTAACTATAATAATCAACAAGTGAATCACAGTATTAATTAAGCTTCTTGGGCAGTTGCTGCATCATGACATTCACTCCTGCATACCTGTGTAACCACTTTGGGTTGGAAGCGGAAATTCTTAAAGGGCTGACTAACCAATACACAAAACAATTCTGAAGATGTTAATTGAAGAAGCAACCTCATACAGTTCCCCAGATTCGATGAGTTGTAAAGGGACCTGGGTTTGCAGGTGTGTGCAGGAGGTGGCGAGGAAAAAAGTATGGTCAGAGAGCCAGGGCATTTGGCTACAAGGGCCTCGACACTGGCCACTTCAAACAGAAAAGCTCCACTTGGATCAGTTTTATGAATTAGGGTTCCACATGAAATTTCATTTAAAGAAAGCATTCACTTGCTTTAAAAAGAGAAAGTCCTGATGGGTGGAGCAAGATGGCAGACGAATAACACCGCCAGACAGAGTGTCTCTGCAGAAAAGAGAGATTCTAGCAAAAATTAGAGGAAAGAAGCAAGAAGACAAGCATACAGCGGACAAGGGCCGGAAGGAGGGGTATCTGAGACCCCGGGAGACTCCACGGGAGGAGGTTGCGGAGGAGAACTGGAGGCTGAGACCACCGGAGCAGACCGGAGATGAGCGGCAAGGGTAGGTGGATTTGCTGTTTCCCCTCCCCTGCATTTGAGACTGCTGCTGGGCTCCCCAGCGGGTGGAGAGACCTGCGGACACCTGCCCAGAGACCGCTGCCGAGAGCCAGCGGTGAGCCTGTAGCAGACGTGGCACCAGGTTCCCAACTTCCTCCAGAAACCTCTGTGTGCACAGACCCTAGCCGCGTGACAGGCGCCATATTGCCTCCTCCTCCCCTTCACCGACCCTACCCGCAGCTGCCCAGAGAGACAATATAGCCACCAGCCAGAGGCACCTCCAGGAAATGGGACCTTCCCTTTTGGGACACTACAGCTGATTCAGGGGAACTCAGACTGTGAGCTCCCTACCCGCCCGCCCTCCCAGGTGCTGCTGGCACCGTGTTCCCATGAGAACGGTGCCAACTCAGAGGCTGAGAGACATAGACCCAGCTTGGGATCCCTGTGGGTGAATTGGGACCAGAATTCCTCTCCCTAGTGGGGATACAGTTTGAACTCTGGGACCCAGAGGTCGGACCTGCAGACCAGATCCCCTGCACCGAGGGCTAGCATTGCCCGGGGCACAGAAGGGTTATACGTGAACAGCCTACTGAGGTGTGTGTGCCTCCAGGGGTGGATTGGTGTCCTAGAGGGCAACCCTCCTCCCAGGAGGAGGCCGTGTGCCCAACCCAGGTGGCGTTCCTGTGCAGGGAACCTCCCCGCCGACATCACAGTCCCGGGAGGCTTGGTGACTTGTGGTCTGGCCTGCTGGCAGAGGCCCAGGAGTAGCTGCGGAGTTGGGGAGGGTGGAAAGAAGCGAGGCTCGCTCCAGACTGCGGGTCTCAGACAGCCCCACCCCCACACTCAGACTTTCTGGCTGAGCGTGACCATTCCAGCCCCGCCCTGACAGCTTTCCCTGGAAGCAGAGTACAGAACTTTGACCCCTGCTAACGGCCTGAGGGTAGGCTTAACCAACCCAGCTCCAACCAGAACAAGAGCTGATAACAGGACACAAAATCAACACCATAGCCTGTTCCTCCAAGCAACCGCCACCTACTGACAGGGACGGCATCTTGCACAGCCTTTCCACAGCACCCACTGACTCAATATACAGGGAGTGGTCCAATTTCACCCATAGACACCACCTAACGCCTCAGAAACTAAACAAGGAGTGTGAATACCCAAACAATAACTTAAGGAAAGAAACAACAACTGATCGACATGGGAAGAAATCAGCGAAAGAACTCAGGAAATATGAAGAACCAAACGGAAAACACACCCCCAAAGAGGAGCACCAGCCCCCTAGAAATGGACACCAACCAAAATCAGGCAACCAATATGACAGAAGAGGAATTTCGCATGTGGATCATAAGAACACTCACCCAGCTGCAACAACAACTCAATAACCAGCACAAAGAAACCACAAAAAGCCTCCAAGATCTGGAAAAAGAAATAGACACAATGAAGAAAAGTTTAACCAAACTCCTGGAAATGAAGAATCAATTCAAGGAACTACAAAACACAGTGGTAAGTCTCAAGAACAGGGTAGATCAAACAGAAGAAAGAATCTCAGAGCTTGAAGATAACACCCTCCAATTAAATCAATCAGTCACAGAAATAGAGCAGAGAAACAAAAAAAGAGCAAAGCCTACAAGAGCTGTGGGATTATATGAAGAAACCTAATGTGAGGGTCATAGGCTTACCAGAAGGCGAGGAAGACAACACTCAAGGGCTGGACAAGCTGTTTGAAGATATAATAGAGGAAAATTTCCCAGGCCTTGCTCAAAATCTGCATATACAAGTTCAAGAAGCTCAGAGGACCCCTGGGAGATTCAATGCAAACAGGAAGACGTCATGACATGCAGTCATCAGACTGAACAAAGTATCAACTAAAGAGGCCCTTCTAAGAGCTGTAAGACAAAAGAAGCAAGTAACATACAAGGGAAAGCCAATTCAAATAACATCAGACTTCTCTAATGAGAATTTACAAGCAAGGAGAGACTGGGGCCCCGTTCTCACTCTTTTGAAACAAAACAATGCCCAGCCTAGAATCTTATTCCCTGCAAAACTAAGCTTCGTATATGAAGGAGAAATAAAAACATTCTCAGACAAGCAAAGGCTCAGAGAATTCACCAAGACAAGACCAGCCCTACAAGAAGTACTTAAAACAGTGTTACACACGGAACATCATAATAATAACCCATGAATATAAAAACAAACCAAAACCCAAAGATATTAAAGGCCAGATATTACAATGGCTCAAGACAGAAATCATAGCAACAACATCCAACCCAACAGAATGATCAGTAATCTACCTTACCTATCAGTTCTCTCAATAAATGTGAATGCCTTAAACTCTCCACTCAAGAGACATAGGCTGGCTGAATGGATAAGAAAATACAGGCCAAGTATATGCTGTCTTCAGGAAACACATCTAACCTGCAAGGATGCATATAGACTAAAAATAAAAGGATGGAGATAAATATCCCAAAAATAGAAGCCAAAAGAAGGCTGGTGTGGCAGTTCTAATTTCAGACGATTTAGTTTTTAAACCAACAAAAGTAGTGAAAGACAAAGAGGGTCATTATATAATGGTGAAGGGCACAGTCCAACAAGAAGAGATAACAATTTTAAATATATATGCACCCAACTTAGGTGCACCCAGATTCATAAAGCAAACCTTACTGGAGCTAAGCAAATGGATTAATAGCAACTCCATAATCGCCGGAGATTTCAACACCCCACTGACGGCACGAGACAGATCCTCCAAACAGAAAATTAATAAAGAAATAATGGACTTAAACAACACTCTAGAGCAATTGGGTCTGACTGACATTTACAGAACATTCTACCCAAAATCCACTGAATATATGTTCTTCTCATCAGCTCACGGGACATTCTCTAAGATTGACCATATCGTAGGACACAAAGAAAATCTCAAGAAATTTTAAAAAATAGAAATCATACCATGTACCTTCTCAGATCACAGTGGAATAAAAGTAGAAATCAACCCTAACAGAAATTCACATTTCTACACAAAAACGTGGAAATTAAACAACCTCCTACTAAATGATTACTTCATAAATGAAGAAATCAAGATGGAAATAAAAAAATTCTATGAAGAAAACGACAATGGAGAGACAAGTTATCAACTCCTCTGGGACACAGCTAAAGCAGTTCTGAGAGGAAAGTTTATCTCCATAAATGCCTATAACCAAAAGACAAGAAGATCACAAATAGACAATCTAATGAAACGACTCAAAGAGCTGAAAAAGAAGAACAGACCAACCCCAAACCCAGCAGAAGAAGTGAAATCAACAAGATCAAATCAGAACTAAACAAAATTGAAAACAGGGAAGCTATTCAAGAGATTAATAAAACAAAAAGTTGGAGGGGGAGCAAGATGGCGGACGAATAACACCGCCAGACAGAGGGTCTCTACAGAAAAGACCAATTCTAGCAGAAACTAGAGGAAAGAAGCAAGAAGACGAGCATACAGCGGACAAGGGCCAGAAGGAGGGGTACCTGAGACCCCGGGAGACTCCACGGGAGGAGGCTGCGGAGGAGAACTGGAGGCTGAGACCACCGGAGCAGCCCGGAGACCAGCGGCAAGGGTAGGTGGAATTGCTGTTTCCCCTCCCCTGCATTCGGGACTGCTGGCGGGCTCCCCAGTGGGTGGAGAGACCTGCGGACATCAGCCCAGAGACTGCCGCCGCTTGCCAACAGTGAGCCTGTAGCAGACGTGGCACCAGGTTCCCAACTTCCTCCGGGCACCTCCGTGTGCACGGACCCGAGCCGCGCGGCAGGCGCCATATTACCTCCTCCTCCCCTCCGCCGACCCTACCCGCGGCTGCCCAGAGAGACAATACAGCCACCAGCCGGAGGCACCTCCAGGGAACGGGACCTTCCCGTTTGGGACCCCGCCCGCCCTCCCAGGTGCTGCTGGCACCGTGTTCCCAGGAAAACGGTGCCGACTCAGAGGCTGAGAGACATAGATCCAGCTTGGGCTCCCTGTGGGTGAATTGGGACCGGAAATCCTCTCCCTGGTGGGAACACAGTTTGAACTCTGGGACCCAGAGGTCGGACCTGCAGACCAGATCCCCTGCACCGAGGGCTAGCATTGCCCCGGGCACAGAAGGATTATACGCGAACAGCCTACTGAGGGCTGTGTGCCTCCAGGGGCGGATCTGCGTCCTAGAGGGCAACCCTCCTCCCAGGAGGAGGCCGTGCGCCCAACCCAGGTGGCATTCCTGTGCAGGGAACCTCCCCGCCGGCACCACAGTCCCGGGAGGCCTGGTGGCTTGTGGTCTGGCCTGCTGGCAGAGGCCCAGGAGTAGCTGCAGAGTTGGGGAGGGTGGAAAGAAGCGAGGCCTGCTGCAGACTGCGGGTCTCAGACAGCCCCACCCCCACCTCCAGACTTTCTGGCTGAGCGGGACCATTCCAGCCCTGCCCTGACAGCTTTCCCTGTAAGCTGAGAACAGAACTTTGACCCCTGCTAACGGCCTGAGGGCAGGCTTACCCAACCCAGCTCCGCCCAGAACGAGAGCTGATAACAGGACTCAAAATCAACACCATAGCCTGTTCCTCCAAGCAAACGCCACCTACTGACAGGGGCGGCATCTTGCACAGCCTTTCCACGGCATCCACTGACTCAATATACAGGGAGTGGTCCAATTTCACCCACAGGCACCACCTAACGCCTCAGAAACTAAACAAGGTGTGTGAATACCCAAACAATAACCTAAGGAAAGAAACAACAACTGATCGACATGGGAAGAAGTCAGCGAAAGAACTCAGGAAATATGAAGAACCAAACGGAAAACACACCC
The DNA here is from genome assembly GCF_040939455.1 of Microcebus murinus. Taxonomy (NCBI): domain Eukaryota; kingdom Metazoa; phylum Chordata; class Mammalia; order Primates; family Cheirogaleidae; genus Microcebus; species Microcebus murinus. The sequence goes on along the minus strand of NC_134110.1, from coordinate 95,764,295 downwards.
CCAAGGAGGAGCACCAGCCCCCTAGAAACGGACACCGACCAAAATCAGGCAACCAATATGACAGAAAAGGAATTTCGTATGTGGATCATAAGAACACTCACCCAGCTGCAACAACAACTCAATAACCAACACCAAGAAAACACAAAAAACCTCCAAGAAATGGAACAAAGGTTCAACAAAGAGATTGACACAGTGAAGAAAACTTTAACCGAAGTCCTGGAGATGAAGAATCAACTCAGAGAACTACAAAATACTGTGGAAAGTCTCAAGAACAGGGTAGATCAAGCAGAAGAAAGAATCTCAGAGCTTGAAGATAACACCTTCCAGTTAAATAAATCAGTCACAGAAATACAGCAGAGAAACAAGAGAAAAGACCAAAGCCTACAAGAGCTGTGGGATTATGTGAAAAAACCTAACGTGAGGGTCATAGGTTTAGCCGAAGGGGAGGAAGACAACACTCAAGGGCTGGACAAGCTTTTTGAAGATATAATAGAGGAAAATTTCCCAGGCCTTGCTCAAAATCTCGATATACAAGTTCAAGAAGCCCAGAGGACCCCTGGGAGATTCAATGCAAATAGGAAGACGTCACGTCATGCAGTCATCAGACTGACCAAAGTATCAACTAAAGAAGCCCTTCTAAGAGCTGTAAGACAAAAGAAGCAAGTGACATACAAGGGAAAGCCAATTCGAATAACATCAGACTTCTCTAATGAGACTTTACAAGCAAGGAGAGACTGGGGCCCCATTCTCACTCTTTTGAAACAAAACAATGCCCAGCCTAGAATATTATTCCCTGCAAAACTAAGCTTCATATATGAAGGAGAAATAAAAACATTCTCAGACAAGCAAAGGCTCAGAGAATTCACCAAGACAAGACCAGCCCTACAAGAAGTACTTAAAACAGCGTTACGCGCGGAACATCATAATAATAATCCACGGATATAAAAACAACCAAAACCCAAAGATATTAAAGGCCAGATATTACAATGGCTCAAGACAGAAATCATAGCAACAACATCCAACCCAACAGAATGATCAGTAATCTACCTGACCTATCAGTTCTCTCAATAAATGTGAATGGCTTAAACTCTCCACTCAAGAGACATAGGCTGGCTGAATGGATAAGAAAATACAGGCCAAGTATATGCTGTCTTCAGGAAACACATTTAACCTGCAAGGATGCACATAGACTAAAAATAAAAGGGTGGAGATCAATATTCCAAGCAAATAGAAACCAAAAGAAGGCTGGTGTGGCAGTTCTAATTTCAGACGATTTAGTTTTTAAACCAACAAAAGTAGTAAAAGACAAAGAGGGTCATTATATAATGGTGAAGGGCACAGTCCAACAAGAGGAGATAACAATTTTAAATATATATGCACCCAACTTAGGTGCACCCAGATTCATAAAGCAAACCTTACTGGAGCTAAGCAAATGGATTAATAGCAACTCCATAATCGCCGGAGATTTCAACACCCCACTGACGGCACGAGACAGATCCTCCAAACAGAAAATTAATAAAGAAATAATGGACTTAAACAAAACTCTAGAACAATTGGGTCTGACAGACATCTACAGAACATTCTACCCAAAATCCACTGAATATACGTTCTTCTCATCAGCTCACGGGACATTCTCTAAGATTGACCATATCCTAGGACACAAAGAAAATCTCAAGAAATTTAAAAAAATAGAAATCATACCATGTACTTTCTCAGATCACAGTGGAATAAAACTAGAAATCAACCCTAACAGAAACTCACATTTCTACACAAAAACGTGGAAATTAAACAACCTCCTACTAAATGATTACTTCGTAAATGAAGAAATCAAGATGGAAATAAAAAACTTCTATGAAGAAAACGACAATGGAGAGACAAGTTATCAACTCCTCTGGGACACAGCTAAAGCAGTTCTGAGAGGAAAGTTTATCTCCATAAATGCCTATAACCAAAAGGCAAGAAGATCACAAATAGACAATCTAATGAAACGACTCAAAGAGCTGGAAAAAGAAGAACAGACCAACCCCAAACCCAGCAGAAGAAGTGAAATCAACAAGATCAAATCAGAACTAAACGAAATTGAAAACAGGAAAGCTATTCAGGAGATTAATAAAACAAAAAGTTGGTTCTTTGAAAAAATAAACAAAATTGACACACCACTGGCTAAGCTAACGAAAAGCAGAAAAGAGAAATCTATAATAAGCTCCATCAGGAATGAAAAAGGAGATATCACAACTGATCCCAAAGAGATACAAGATACAATTTATGAATACTACAAAAATCTTTATGCACACAAACTGGAAAATGTGGAGGAAATGGACAAATTTCTAGAAACACACAGCCTCCCTAGGCTCAACCAGGAAGAAATAGATTCCCTGAACAGACCAATCTCAACAGCTGAAATAGAAACAGCAATTAAAAATCTCCCTAAAAAGAAAAGTCCCGGTCCAGATGGCTTCACACCTGAATTTTACCATACTTACAAAGAAGAACTAGTACCTATCTTGCAGAAACTATTCCACAACATCGAGAAGAACGGAAACCTCCCCGACACCTTTTATGAAGCGAATATTACTCTGATACCAAAACCAGGAAAGGATGCAACAAAAAAAGAAAACTACAGACCAATATCCCTAATGAATATAGATGCAAAAATTTTCAACAAAATCTTAGCTAACCGAATCCAGACACTTATCAAAAAAATAATCCACCACGACCAAGTGGGCTTCATCCCAGGGATGCAGGGATGGTTCAACATACGTAAATCTATAAATGCAATTCACCACATCAACAGAAGCAAAACCAAAGACCACATGATTCTTTCAATAGATGCAGAAAAAGCTTTTGACAAAATTCAACACCCTTTCATGATACGAACACTTAAGAAAATAGGCATAGAAGGGACATACCTAAAAATGATACAAGCCATATATGACAGACCCGTAGCCAACATCATACTGAATGGAGAAAGACTGAAATCATTCCCACTTAGAACTGGAACCAGACAAGGCTGCCCACTATCTCCACTTCTATTCAACATAGTGCTGGAAGTCTTGGCTACAGCAATCAGACAGGAAAATGGAATCAAAGGTATCCAAATAGGGGCAGAAGAGATCAAACTTTCACTGTTTGCTGATGATATGATATTGTATCTAGAAAACCCCAAGGATTCAACCAAGAAACTCCTGGAACTGATCAATGAATTTAGTAAAGTCTCAGGATACAAAATTAATACACAGAAATCAGAGGCATTCATATACGCCAACAACAATCTAATTGAGAACCAAATCAAAGACTCAATTCCCTTCACAATAGCAACAAAGAAATTAAAGTACCTAGGAATATATTTAACCAAAGAGGTAAAAGACCTCTACAGGGAGAACTATGAAACACTGAGGAAGGAAATAGCAGAGGATGTAAACAGATGGAAATCCATACCATGCTCGTGGATCGGCAGACTCAATATCGTCAAAATGTCTATACTACCCAAACTGATCTACAGATTCAATGCAATACCTATTAAAATCCCATCAGCATTCTTCACAGATATAGAAAAAATAATTTTACGCTTCGTATGGAACCAAAGAAGACCCCGAATATCAAGAGCAATTCTAGGCAACAAAAACAAAATGGGAGGCATTAATATGCCAGATATTAAACTATACTACAAAGCTGTAGTAATTAAAACAATATGGTATTGGCACAAAAACAGGAATATTGACCAGTGGAACAGATGTGAGAATCCTGATATAAAACCATCCTCATATAGCCGTCTCATCTTTGACAAAGCAGACAAAAACATACGCTGGGGAAAAGAATCCCTCTTCAATAAATGGTGCTGGGAAAACTGGATAGCCACCTGTAGAAGGCTAAAACAGGACCCACACCTTTCACCTCTCACAAAAACCAACTCACGCTGGATAACAGACTTAAACCTAAGATATGAAACTATTAGAACTCTAGAGGAAAAAGTTGGAAACACTCTCCTAGACATCGGCCTGGGCAAAGAGTTTATGAAGAAGTCCCCAAAGGCAATCACAGCAGCAACAAAAATAAATAAATGGGACATGATCAAACTACAAAGCTTCTGCACAGCCAAAGAAATAGTCATGAAAGTAAACAGACAACCTACAGAATGGGAGAAAATTTTTGCATCCTATGCATCCGATAAGGGACTGATAACTAGAATATACTTAGAACTCATGAAAATTAGGAAGAAAAAATCAAATAACCCCATTAAAAAGTGGGCAAAGGACTTGAACAGAAATTTTTCTAAAGAAGACAGAAGAATGGCCAACAAACATATGAAGAAATGCTCAACATCTCTAATCATCAGGGAAATGCAAATCAAAACCACAATGAGATATCACTTAACCCCAGTGAGAATGGCCTTTATCAAAAAATCTCCAAACAATAAATGCTGGCGTGGTTGCGGAGAGAGAGGAACACTCCTACACTGCTGGTGGGACTGCAAACTAGTTCAACCTCTGTGGAAAGCAATATGGAGATACCTTAAAGCGATACAAGTGAATCTACCATTTGATCCAGCAATCCCATTGCTGGGCATCTACCCAAATGATCCAGTGACACTCTACAAAAAAGACACCTGCACTCGAATGTTTATAGCAGCACAATTCATAATTGCAAGGCTGTGGAAACAGCCCAAGTGCCCATCAATCAAAGAATGGATTAATAAAATGTGGTATATGTATACCATGGAGTACTATTCAGCTCTAAGAAACAATGGTGATATAGCACACCTTATATTTTCCTGGTTAGAGCTGGAACCCATACTACTAAGTGAAGTATCCCAAGAATGGAAAAACAAGCACCAGATATATTCTCCAGCAAACTGGTATTAACTGAGTAGCACCTAAGTGGACACATAGGTGCTACAGTAATAGGGTATTGGGCAGGTGGGAGGGGGGAGGGGGGCGGGTATATACATACATAGTGAGTGAGATGTGCACCATCTGGGGGATGGTCATGATGGAGACTCAGACTTTTGGGGGGAGGGGGGGAAATGGGCATTTATTGAAACCTTAAAATCTGTACCCCCATAATATGCCAAAATAAAAAAAAATAATTAAAAAAATAAAAAAAATAAAAAATAAAACAAAAAGTTGGTTCTTTGAAAAAATAAACAAAATTGACACACCATTGGCTAAGCTAACGAAAAGCAGAAAAGAGAAATCTCTAATAAGCTCCATCAGGAATAAAAAAGGAGATATCACAACTGATCCCAAAGAGATACAAGATACAATTTATGAATACTACAAAAATCTTTATGCACACAAACTAGAAAATGTGGAGGAAATGGACAAATTTCTAGAAACACACAGCCTCCCTAGGCTCAACCAGGAAGAAATAGATTCCCTGAACAGACCAATCTCAACAGCTGAAATAGAAACAGCAATTAAAAATCTCCCTAAAAAGAAAAGTCCCGGTCCAGATGGCTTCACACCTGAATTTTACCACACTTACAAAGAAGAACTAGTACCTATCTTGCAGAAACTATTCCACAACATCGAGAAGAACGGAAACCTCCCAGACACCTTTTATGAAGCGAATATCACTCTGATACCAAAACCCGGAAAGGATGCAACAAAAAAAGAAAACTACAGACCAATATCCCTAATGAATACAGATGCAAAAATTTTCAACAAAATCTTAGCTAACCAAATCCAGACGCTTATAAAAAAATAATCCACCACGACCAAGTGGGCTTCATCCCAGGGATGCAGGGATGGTTCAACATACGTAAATGTATAAATGCAATTCACCACATAAACAGAAGCAAAAACAAAGTCCACATGATTCTTTCAATAGATGCAGAAAAAGCTTTTGACAAAATTCAACACCCTTTCATGATACGAACACTTAAGAAAATAGGCATAGAAGGGACATACCTAAAAATGATACAAGCCATATATGACAGACCCATAGCCAGCATCATACTGAATGGGGAAAAATTGAAATCATTCCCACTTAGAACTGGAACCAGACAAGGCTGCCCACTATCTCCACTTCTGTTCAACATAGTGCTGGAAGACTTGGCTACAGCAATCAGACAGGAAAATGGAATCAAAGGTATCCAAATAGGGGCAGAAGAGATCAAACTTTCACTGTTTGCTGATGATATGATATTGTATCTAGAAAACCCCAAAGATTCAACCAAGAAACTCCTGGAACTGATCGATGAATTTAGTAAAGTCTCAGGATACAAAATCAATACACAGAAATCAGAGGCATTCATATACGCCAACAACAATCTAATTGAGAACCAGATCAAAGACTCAATTCTCTTCACAATAGCAACAAAGAAATTAAAGTACCTAGGAATATACTTAACCAAGGACGTAAAAGACCTCTACAGGGAGAACTATGAAACACTGAGGAAGGAAATAGCAGAGGATGTAAACAGATGGAAATCCATACCATGCTCGTGGATCGGCAGACTCAATATCATCGAAATGTCTATACTACCCAAACTGATCTACAGATTCAATGCAATACCTATTAAAATCCCATCAGCATTCTTCACAGATATAGAAAAAATAATTTTATGCTTCGTATGGAACCAAAGAAGACCCCGAATATCAAAAGCAATTCTAGGCAACAAAAACAAAATGGGAGGCATTAATATGCCAGATATCAAACTATACTACAAAGCTGTAGTAATTAAATCAATATGGTATTGGCACAAAAATAGGAATATTGACCAGTGGAACAGATGTGAGAATCCTGATATAAAACCATCCTCATATAGCCATCTAATCTTTGACAAAGCAGACGAAAACATATGCTGGGGAAAAGAATCCCTTTTCAATAAATGGTGCTGGGAAAACTGGAGAGCCACCTGTAGAAGGCTAAAACAGGACCCACACCTTTCACCTCTCACAAAATCACTCACGCTGGATAACAGACTTAAACCTAAGGTATGAAACTAGTAGAACTCTAGAGGAAAAAGTTGGAAACACTCTCCTAGACATTGGCCTGGGCAAAGAGTTTATGAAGAAGTCCCCAAAGGCAATCACAGCAGCAACAAAAATAAATAAATGGGACATGATCAAACTACAAAGCTTCTGCACAGCCAAAGAAATAGTCATGAAAGTAAACAGACAACCTACAGAATGGGAGAAAATTTTTGCATCCTATGCATCCGATAAGGGACTAATAACTAGAATATACTTAGAACTCACGAAAATCAGGAAGAGAAAATCAAATAACCCCATTAAAAAGTGGGCAAAGGACTTGAACAGAAACTTTTCTAAGGAAGACAGAAGAATGGCCAACAAACATATGAAAAAATGGTCAACATCTCTAATCATCAGGGAAATGCAAATCAAAACCACAATGAGATATCACTTAACCCCAGTGAGAATGGCCTTTATCAAAAAATCTCCAAACAATAAATGCTGACATGGTTGCGGAGAGAGAGGAACACTCCTACACTGCTGGTGGGACTGCAAACTAGTTCAACCTCTGTGGAAAGCAATATGGAGATACCTTAAAGCGATACAAGTGAATCTACCATTTGATCCAGCAATCCCATTGCTGGGCATCTACCCTAATGATCCAATGACACTCTACAAAAATGACACCTGCACTCGAATGTTTATAGCAGCACAATTCATAATTGCAAGGCTGTGGAAACAGCCCAAGTGCCCATCAATCCAAGAATGGATTAATAAAATGTGGTATATGTATACCATGGAGTACTATTCAGCTCTAAGAAACAATAGTGATATAGCACATCATATATTTTCCTGGTTAGAGCTGGAACCCATACTACTAAGTGAAGTATCCCAAGAATGGAAAAACAAGCACCAGATATATTCTCCAGCAAACTGGTATTAACTGAGTAGCACCTAAGTGGACACATAGGTACTACAGTAATAGGGTATTGGGCAGGTGGGAGTGGGGAGGGGGGCGGGTATATACATACATAATGAGTGAGATGTGCACCATCTGGGGGATGGTCATGATGGAGACTCAGACTTTTGGGGGGAGGGGAGGAAATGGGCATTTATTGAAACCTTAAAATCTGTACCCCCATAATATGCCGAAATTAAAAAAAGAGAGAGAGAATGTCCAAAAGCCACTGACCTAAAGAATTTGTTACAAAAATAGAGGCAATAAAAAATTTGTAATATAGAATGTTAAGGAAGAAAACTGACTCCCGAGCTATCGCCAACACTTCTGTTGATTTAATTCCATTCTCTCTGAGCCATCCTGTTGCCTCCTGCTTATTAGAATGCCCCCTTATCTTATACCATCCAATAAACACACACATTACACATACAGAATCATGTGATTCCTGTGATAAATTTGGGATTCTGGTTTATGTAACTATTGTATACAACAGAAACAGCTAGGATGCTATCTCAGTGTGTTTGCATTGTTCCTTTTGATTCTAGACATAGGTGGTTCCTCTTTTGCTTCCTATGCTTCTTAATAACAGGGGAAACAGTTTGACAAGCCAAGACTTTCTTAAGTGTAGGATTGTTCTATGTAGAGACTGGCTTGGCTTCTCTGGGTCACTGACAGACCAAACACGACAATAACTCTGTCTCCCTGTCAACTCTCTGGCTTTCTACACAGTCCACGCCACCTGTACGACTAATTTCAATCTAAAAACTGTGTCTCCTCCTTGTGTACAAGGAGATAGTCCATTTCACCTTGTCAATCTTCACTGTTATAGTTGTTACGTATGACATTTTTTCACCCGGTAGTCTGTTGTAAATATACTGCAAAAGCTTTGTAATGGCATACATAAGGATAAACCTTCCGTCTGAGACATTGCCCCAAATCAGCCAGAAGTAGATGGATGACTGCATCACCCCTCCCCCCATAGTTATGGAAGGGAAACATTGACAGTGGGGAAAATGTGACAGAGAGATGGCCTGAAAATACAGCAAAAAATATTTTCTCTTTAAAACATCCGTCACTAGTTTTTTAAAACTAAAACCTGCATCCCTGTCTCAGGCCAGTGGTTGGGAGGGGTAGGGTAAGTCTTTTGTTATTTGTGCTAAAGGAGACAGCTCAGCCCAACCCGGTAAAGGGAGATCCTGTGCGGAGGTCATGAGATTGTCGTCAGCAGAGATGGGATGATTAGAATCAACTGTAGTTGAATGTTAATTGCCTGAAATTGAGAACCCATCCTTTAAAAGCTCTGTATTTCTGCTTATTATTAGGACAATGCCATTTCAGAGTCTCCATCCTCCTCCTTTTCTGGCAAAGTAATAAAACTTCTCTTTCCTTCTCAAACCACTTGTTCTCATTCTTCTGATGTGGCCTCAAGGACAAGTGGCCAAGCTTTGGTTATCGGGACCTGCATCTCTGCCTCAGGCCAGCGGTAGCGATGGGGCAGGGGGACGTCTTTTTTCCTTTGTGCTACAGGAGATGGCTCAGCGGAACAGGCAGCCTGTGCAGGATTGTCTTAGGCAGAGAAGGGACAGAGATGGGACCATCAGAATCATCTGCTGTAGTTGAACAGCATTTGCCTAAAGCCAAATGGCCTCCCCTTAAAAGCTCTGTATTTCTGCTTTTTATTAGGACGATGGTATTATAGACAGAAGTTTCCATCCTTCTCATTTGCTGGCAAATTAATACTCTTTCCTTCTCAAAATATAAAAATAAAAAATAAAAACTGTGTCTGCTAATATTGGCTTTGAACATGTCCTGGAGTATATATCAATCTTTTTCCATCTCTCCATGATCATGTGCTTGGATCTTCCTTAACTGTTCTTTTCTGGATCCCCTATCACACACCATAACCCATAAAACCATCTCTTCCCATTTCTGTGCCCGGGTCTAGCTCCAGCTGACATGCCCAAGTGTCAGTTCTACCCCTTGCATCACCATTTTGCTTTGTGCCAATCTTGTTTCTGAACTCCTCAGTCTTCACAAGTCCAGAGAGGACTGTAGTCGCACTGAAAAGCATGATTAACCTTAGAAATTTTTTTGATGATTTTACTGAAGAAATGAAAGTGAAACATCAAATCCCCCTAATATAAAATATACCACTTTTAAAAAAAATCTTTATTCAATAAATCTATCTCTAAAGTTCAGTCCTCCCCCAGCCCATCTATGAGGGTAATTTTTCTCCACTGCTCCCCTCCTCAGGACCCTGCTTCAGTGGTTCCTGTTTTCTTCCTCCTGCTTTATTCCCCCAACCTCAAATTCCTCCCCACTTTATTATGTGGAGCCAGCCTGCCTTGCCCCATCTCCGTCTTCTATCTTCAAACACAGTCTTCACAATGCTTAGCAAACAAAGAGCTTTCTGGAGCCCAGGATCAATACCCCCTGCACTCCATAAACTGTGGGGACTATAAATTAATTTTTTTAAGTCAGCATCTGAAGTGGAATATGGCTTTGAATCCCAATATCCCATGTCCCTTAAAGGGACATGATATCAATATTGATGCATCTGAATCCCATGTAACAGCAAGTATAATTGTAATGAGTTTCTACTATATCAAATACATAAATATATTCTTATTAAAGACGAACTTATTACAGGTGCCTGCAGAGAATTCCTGCCACATTTAAACTATGAAAGACTTACTAACTGTGCAGTTAGCAGATGGAATTTTAGGGACAACATGTTACTGACTAATATCCCATCATTATCAAAAACATAGATTTGTTTCTTCAAATAACAAAAATCTCCATTATTTAAGTAATAATGCCACATCTGCCTTGTTTCACTGTCATAGTCAGAGGATGGAAAAAAGCCCAGAGGGTTACTGAATGACAGCATTCCTTTGCTTTGGGGCACTTAAATGGCCCAAGCAGGTATCAACTGCTTTTTCAGAATATCCCATAAATGAGATTACACAGTCCTACCCAGTGTCCCGTAGTCAGTTAGTTCTGTGTCATCTGGATAAATAGTCTGATGGCCTCTTATAGAGGAATCCTGACTTCCTGGAGCTCCCAGCAATGTTGACAACAACACATTTTCAAATACAGAAGAGGAACTTCCCAGCCTTTAAATGCTCTAGACTCTTTGTCATGGGAATGGTTAACTGGGCAAGGCCAGCATCACCAGAGATTCAGGCATCAAAAGAATAAAAATAAAGCCATAAGAATGGCTTTTTGCTATGGTCTGAATGTTTGTGTCTCTGCAAAATTCATTTATTGAAATCATAACCTCCAAGATGATGGTATTAGGAGGTGGGGTCTTTTAGGAAGTGATTAAGTCATCAGGGCTGTGCCCTCATGGGATTAGTGCCATTATAAAATAGGCCAAATGGAGCTCATTTATCCCCTCCACCATGTTGGGACACAGTGAGAAGGTGCCACCTATTCAAGCGAGCCCTCATCAAATACCAAATCTGCTGGTGCCTTGACGTTGGAATTCCCACTCTCCAAAATTACGAGAAACAAATTTCTGTTGTTTATAAGCTACCCAGTTTATAGTATTTTGTTATAGCAACTCAAACGGACTAAGACAAGCATTAGTCAACTTAATTACTTCCCTGAGAAGGAGAATAGATTTGGACCATTGGGAAGCAAGTGAAATAATTCAGCAAAAACTTTTATGATGTTGGATGCTAAGAATATCTAGCGTATGAGTGCAACCTCTGCCCATTGTCTTCTAAAGTTAAAATTAAAATGATGTGCCAAAGTTCTTTATATGGCATCTGGGACTCATTTACAAGTGATGACAAATAAAGAGATTCTTTTTCTGAAAAATTGGGCTTCTGGCACTACTTATAAAACATCGACATGACCTACACGTCAGGTTGCAATAATTGTAAGAAGTCCCTAGATATTAAATGTCACACTGGATAATAATTTGGAAAATTGATTTACCAAAAAAAAAAAAAAAAAGGCAGAGAAGTAGGTCTGACCACATATGGAGAAACCTTGTGATCATTGTATTTGGCCAATGATGGCCTGGGCTGCAGGGCCAGAAGTACATCAATCTTTCTCAGCGCTTGGGAAGGTGGAGCTGCATGCCATTTTGACTCACAGCTCAAACAGGTCCACAGGTATGGGTTTATATGACTAGAGTCAACGCTTCAACATGAAATGCAAGTCTTCTATCAGGGAGAACCAACTGGGGACCTCAAGACATGATTTGGAAAAAGACTTTCCTGATATGGGTCATTGGACAGACTTCATGGAGTAGTATCTGAGTCCTGGGGACAAGGGGCTGAAAGGAGGAAAGGCAGAGAGTGGTGTGATTCCATGTCTCTGTGGGGCCCCAGGAGCCCTGGGTGCATTCTTTTAACACACTCCTGAGAAGTGTAGAACTGGGTGCATAGCTTGGGGTGGGACTGCGTCCACAGAGGGGAGGGGGGGTAGTGGCAAAGCATGACTTGAGGGAACCACCCAGGGAGCAGCAGTAGTAGGAGGGGTGTGTGCTTCCCTCAGCTTCACAGGCATGGAAGTCTGGGTGTTGGATCTCTGCAGAGGTGCCAGTCACAGGGACATACCTGGGCAATATCATTCCCATGGCCAGGGCAGGTAAAGGACAGGCTCTGGCTTGTGAGTAAAACCCTTCTTGAGAAGAGCTGCAACTAGGATTGGCAGCTGGTCCCCAGCACAGAGGCGGGAAAGAAGGGCGTGCACTGCGCCTGCTCTCAGCGTGTGGGTGGGATCTGAAATGCCGTGTAGTGGCACAGAAAATAGCCAAGCAGTCTCAGAAACAGATGAAGAAAAGGCAGAGAAAAGTAAAGGAAGAGGCAAAACCTGGAGAGGTGAGCTGAGTGAGGATTATGTCAATAAAAGTGAGGTAGAAGCATCGTTGGAAGGAACAAGCAGTCAAAATTGAGGACAACCTGGCCGGGCGCGGTGCCTCACGCCTGTAATCCTAGCACTCTGGGAGACCGAGGCGGGCGGATTGCTCGAGGTCAGGAGTTCGAAACCAGCCTGAGCAAGAGCGAGACCCTGTCTCTACTATAAATAGAAAGAAATTAATTGGCCAACTAATATATATAGAAAAAATTAGCCAGGCATCGTGGCACATGCCTGTAGTCCCAGCTACTTGGGAGGCTGAGGCAGGAGGATCGCTTGAGCCCAGGAGTTTGAGGTTGCTGTGAGCTAGGCTGGCGCCACGGCACTCACTCTAGCCTGGGCAACAAAGCGAGACTCTGTCTCAAAAGAAATTGAGGACAACTTTACCTTGCATAGGCTCACAGCTTCCCTGTTCTAGCATAGTTTTTAAACCACAGTACATAATGAAAAACCTATCTTCTATTCTCATGGTGTTTCTTCTCTCTCCCAGAAGTAGACTGCCTCTCACTTCCCCTTCCTAGGCCTTATGTCCCCAATACTTTCTCCTACAGTGCACTTTGTTTCATATTCCCTCTCAGACATAAAACAATCTTCTAGGTTCCTTCCCCGTACCACTGATGATAGCTGAATCTCGCCATGTTACCTTCAGACTTAGCTGGTCTTTAACAAAAGACTCCAGAAAATACCCCATTCTCAATAATTAAAGTGTCAATCATGGCATGTCAGTCCTTGTAGCAGGTTGGTGAAGATAAAGTTTCCCTCAGACTTCCTTCATCATGAAGAATTGCTTGCTATACTTGCGTATTGACCTGTGTCTCCTTAGGCCAGCCCAGTCTGGGGGTTAGAACAGAGCTGTCTGAACAGTATCTATGTGTATGTCCATACTTGTCCACCCACCTGCAATTGTACCCCAATCCCCATGAAAAAGCACCACCCCCCCACACCCAGTTATTCCTGGGAGGTTTCGTGTTGGGGGTCAGGGCTCATATCCTGTCTACACCTGTCATTTGATTATTATTTTGCTCCCGTCCCCCTTAGTGAAGGCCATGGCCCACTGCCTGCCAAGCTGTTGAAGGTCTCACCCACTGCCATGAGCACTGGAGCCACCTCCTGCCACTGGGATTGTACCCTGTGGACATTTTAATTGCTTCTAAACCCAAAAAAGTGTAATTACTTCTGCACCATTTCTCTACTTGTACCTTACCTACTACCAAGAGGATTTATAATTTAAACATGTATACAATGAAACCAGATAACAAGTAGGAAGTGAATTTATAGAAACATAATGTCAGAAGGATAAAAATGAATCTATAGATGAAATTAGTGCATAAAATGTCTACCGTACAATCATGTAAGCTTGCTTGAGGTGCCCTAAATATTTGCCTCTGAGCTGTCTAGCAGCCACTACAAAAAGTGAATCATAAACAAAATCTATTTTATTCTCAGTATGTGAAATCTGGGAAAAATGTCTCCTACAGATAGATCTTCGTGAGGGAGATTATTTTTAGAAAGTACCCTTTATCTTCCCCATTATTCCTATAGTAAAAACAAGACTATTAGGCTGGGTGCAATGGCTCATGCCTGTAATCCCAACACTTTGGGAGGCAAAGGAGGTAGGATTACTTGAGCTGAGGAGTTCAAGGCCAGCGGGCATCAAAGCATCTCTACAAAAAATGAAAAAATTAGCCAGGCATGGTGGCATGTGCCTGTAGTTCTAGCTACTCTGGAGGCTGAGGCAGAAGGATTGCTTTAACCCAGGAATTTGAGGTTGCCATGAGCTACAATCACACCACTGCACTCCAAGTAGGGCGACAGAGCAAGATGCTGTCTCTTAAACATAAATCAAAAAACAAACAGAGAAAGAAAGAATATTCATAAGGTCATCAGCAATATTTCTTCAAAGTGTATTGATGGTACGTTGTATAAACTGAGTTCAGTGATTTCAGTGTAGGAGGACAAAAACAATGTGGTTTAGATTTGAGACAGAAATAAAAGTGAAGATCTAGAAAGTGGTCTGCATATTTTTTCAGGTACTTCTCCATAAATTCTGCTTCAGAGTAGCCTGGAATCAGAGTAAGCCTTCTCAACAAGTACGTAGAAGTGCAAGTATTCTGTGTTGCCATTTAAAAGCTGACACACATACTTCTTCAGTCAGCTGAGCTAGGAAGTAAGGTTAACAGGTTCTTAAAAGTCAAGGCACCTATAAAGGTGACATACACAATAGAAGGGCTCACCCTGGCAATCAGGTGGGCTGAGAGCACAGAGAGACATGGACATGGTTTTCTACTTTAATTTATGGAAAAATGAGCAGTTGAGTCCCAAAGCTCTGTTATTTAGAAAAATGGAAACAACAGTTTTTTGCACAGAAAATTATTTACCAAAATCTCAGCAAAACAATAACAACAACAAAACCTCATGAAAGCATCCATTAGCATCCAACTTTAAGCAGTATAACTGTCTATTGAACCCCTATGTCGGCTGAATCAACTACAACATAATTAACTGGATTTACCTGTTTTATGGGGCTGTTAACTACCAGCCAGTTGTAACTTGAGGGAGTCTATTAAAAATTAAGAGTTTTTAGTTTCTGCAGACCTTCTTTCTGAAAATGTTTTCAAAGGAAGGCCAGTTGTCAATTAAGATCACTCATAAAATTAAAACACATGATCTGCATGTAGTAAAATGTTTATATTCATTTTTGGGGACTCAGGGTGGGAGTTTCATTGAGTCCTTTTCAGTTTCAGTTTATTCAATAGAAAAGTAAGCATACTCTTTTATCTAATGTCCCCAAAAATGTAGAACCCTTGGAAACCAAATAAAAAGTCATTACTTTTAAAAAAAAGAGCACATTAATAATTCAAATGCAAAAATTCTATATTAAAAGAAAAATAATAATAAACCCCATTAGAAGGTGCTGGTAAGATATTATGGTTTGACTTTGAGCTTAAGAAAACAAAAGAACAAACTAGTCCTGGGGACCGAGGGGTTATTTATCCATTTATTCATAACAGTTTCAGCAGACAGGAATGTTTCTTTGGTGAAGAGCTCAGAGCCATGTCAATCTGCATTTAAACCACCTCCTCCTCAATTTCATCAAATTAGCGGCCCAAAGTCAGAGACTTGATGAAATCTGGGAGTGGGGAGGGGGGCAGCCTTTAATCTATGAGCCTGCTAAACTATTTGGGGACAAGTTATGTCAGCTTTCTATTATTTGGCCCCATTTCACCATCTGTCTGTCCCTCTTTACCAGTGAAAAACAGGAGAAAGGGCTAATTATTTTAAAGGTGTTAAATATAATGTCCTGGGAAAGTATAAAATAGAAAAAATGGAAACGACCCTCTAACGGTGTTTTGTATCTGCAAACTCTCTTGCATTCTGGTATCAATTCTGGAGCCAAATTTCCATTCATCCCACACAGCCCCACCATTATCTCAGTATCATTTATTATATGACTATCAAAGGCAGACATTTTGGATTATGAAACTTTGTCTGCAAAACAGATAATTTCAACATCATTTATGGTTTACAGTTTAGGAGGAGGAATCACATAATTTAGTCCAAGCACTATAGACATAATTTTACTCTTGCCAGTAAAGACACTGAAGAGAGAGAAATTCAGGCTCTTTCTCCAGATCTCCAAGGAAGGAAAACATTTTCTAAACAATCCAGAATAAAGCCACCAAAATGGCTCCAAAAACATTGGAGACACAATGAAAAAATAAAAAAATAGTACTGTTCCTTCAAAAAAGTGAATCATCAAGCTATAAACTTTGAATTAATAGTTTAATATTGCTACTTTAAAATAGGTATTACAAGATGAAACAATAATCTTTGTTGAAAATAAAGCCAGGTGTGGTGGCTCATGCCTATAATCCCAGCACTTTGGGAGGCTGAGGTGGGAGGATTGCGTGAGGCCAGGAGTTCAAGACCAAGCTGGGCAACTTAGCAAGACTCTATCTCTACAAAATTTTTTAAAAATTAGTTGACGTGGTGGCAAGCGCCTGTAATCCCAGCTACTCAGGTGGCTAAGGGGGGAGGATCATTGAACCCAGGAATTTGAGGCTACAGTGAGTTATGATTGTGCTACTACACTCCAGCCTGGGTGACAGAGTGAGACCCTTTCTCTAAATTAAGAAAAAAAAGCTTGACTGAAAATATGGATGAAATCTGGAAATGTAATCAACCTTGATATTTGTAAAGCCATTTTAGATTAAGACATTTAATAATTACAACCTCCAACTCATATACTCTGGTTAAAAATCTATGACAGTAAGACAGAGAGCAACAGCAGCCACTCTGCCAGAGTCCAGATTGTGTGTCTAATACTTCCTTCCTGGATACATCTCATGTTGAAGAAATAAATGCCGGGAGAGCAGAAGACCTTTCAATTAGATAGAAGATTGTGTTAGAATGCAAATTAAGGGAATTTGATCCTGACATGACCCCATCAAATCCCAAACCTCATTTTGCTGATAGAGGTTGGGAAAAAAAGGAAAAGGGTTGACTCTACACTTGTGTGTCTGTAAAACTTCCACTGCAAGTTTTATAGAGAGAACAACTGACATTTGGGAGCGTATAGGAAACGTGGCTGAAATGTCAAATAGAAGTCTGCAAAATTAAACTTACTTCCAGCAGGTATGTAAGCAGCAAAAGAGCAGAGTTAAAAACTCGCTGTTAGGAAATCCTTGTTCCTATAGGCAGCATAGCTTTAGCTGAACTGTCATGCCTGTTACATGGGAATACTGCATACAGCGCAAACCACCCAGACCAGCAAAATCCTGACAGCTGAGATCCGGTATTTCCATAAACACGCTTAGTGATCGTGCAAAAAAAAAACGGTCTTCAAACTGGAGTAACATGAAGTAAAAAAGAATCATGAACTTCATGAATCATTTTGTAAACTAAAACATATTCCTGTTAATAGGTTCTTAGGTCTTGTTTTAAAACTATTTCAATAATGTTCTAAAAACTTTCCATTTTGCAGTACTAGAGTTCATTTATTTACAGATTGCTCCTATAGTCCAATTGGGTCCTAAAAGCCATGTCAGAGGTGAATGGATAATTTCACAGGTGAAACCTATCAGAATCTCTCATAATTAGCGTGATTCCTATGTAATTAGCCAAAAGAAAGAAATGGTTGCCAGGGTTTGTTATGGAAATGTTCATTTAGCCTCCAGCAAACCTTCCTGCACAGATATTGTGTGTTGGGCCCTGGGCCCCAGCCAGAGCCCCTGCCCTCAACACCGTAGGAGCTAGTGTGGAACAAACACCACTGCTCATGTTCAGCCACAATGATGAGACAGCGTCGCCTGCTTCTTGTAATCAACACAATCCTGTCTCTTATGAACAAAGGTAGAGAACAAACATGGTTAAATAGGGATGTCCTAGAAATGACATACATACTTACATGACATACAATAGACTTAACATGGCTGCCGTAAATAAAACAGAACACTGGGAGCGAAACACTGACTCTGCAGTTTTCTAAGAGGATGTAAATCCAGGGTTCAGTCCTTTGAACGATCCCATTGCTAATTAACATCACACAGGATCCAGTGGCTGAGATGAGCAGAGCCCCTCGGGAGGTGGGAGGCAGGGAGCTTCAGAAGCCCCTCGCCCAGGCAATGCCAGGAGAGCGGAGTTAGGTGCTACTGCCTCCCAGAACAACAGCTGAGAGGCCAGCTGGTAAAGACATGATAGTTGCTTGGAAAAGTTAAGCCTATGTCCACTTAAAATCCAATAAACAACCAGGAGTACTATTGTCCTGGATGGTCTTATAACATGTGCCTTTTTCAGGTTGGCTAATTGCTTGTACCTTTTTTGGTTCCCCAGAAAGGGGCCCCCAAATAACTCAGAAGAGAGCCCCAAGTGAGGAGAGACTCAGGAGTTGCCCTAAGGCCCTGACATGGTCTTGATGCAGGGGTCTAGAACCTTCCCACCAGGGCATGGCTGCTGCTTTCCAGGCAAACCCAGAGCTGGGGCCAGGAACACATGCCCACCACTTCTCTGAGTGCTCTGCCCCAAGCTGAGGCCCCTCTGGCTTTCAGTAACAAGGAAGTACCTGTGGTGTGCGGGGCATCCTTACAGATCTTTCACCTGCTCAAAATAATTTAATTCCACAATCTCCCTTTGGGGGAGATGTTATTTTCCCCCATTTTACAGATAAGAAAGCTGAGTCTTAGAACCCTAGAACACTCAGCCAATTAGCAGCAGTCTCATGATTTTAACCAGATCTTCCTAACATGGCCCCAAAGCACACGCTCCTTCTCTTCTGCGGCAGGCTCTGTAGGCAGTGGCAGAGTGTCCAGCACTGAGAACTGCCCGTGCACAGTCCTGGCATACACATGCCAGCCAGCCCACCCCGCCTGTCTCTGCCACCCACCCATTCCAGCATTTCTGCCCAACAGCTCCTTGTCACCCCTGCACAGCCCCACTTCCACTCCATCCAGGCTTTTCGTCCCTACCACGCCAGCAACCTCCATCTTGCAAATCAAGTGGTCCCTTCTCAGCCTTTATCTTTGCACAGGACTGCCTTTCGCACAATTGATAATCCTTCCGTATTACACACTTTCTCCCCTTGATTTCCAGCATACCACACTCTCGTGGTTTTTTCCCAACTGCAATGACCTCATCATCCCAGGCCCCTTGGCTGGGTCTTCCTCCTCCCAGTGGCTAAATGTTGGTGGGTGCCAGGTTTCAGCCCTCAGCCTGCCCTTTCCCCTCTCCCCACTCACCACACAGGCCATCTCAGCCAGCCCCGAGGCTCAAATACCAGCTTTGTGCTCCACGACCTTCCCCCAGACTGACCAAATCCTGGGCTCCAGATTCATATATTCAACTAGTACTCAGGATCAATAATTGCACATCCCATAAGCATCACAAAACTCACAGGTCGACGGTCAAATTCTGAAAACCTCCTGAAAGCAGCTCTCTTGGGCATCCCTACACATAGCTAAAGGCTTAGACCTGCACAATCCAGTGTACCTTATACTTGATGTGCACTTGAATCGTGGCTATTAAGCACATGGAGATGTCACTTAAATGTAAAATATGTACCAGATTTCAAAGACAATATGAAAGAAAGAGCAGAAGTCATCTCATTAGTAATTCCTTTATTTTGATTACATGTTGAAATGATAATATTTTATATATATAGGTTAAATCAAATAATATTCAAATTAATTTCACTTGTTTCATTTTACTTTTTTAATGTGGCAACTAGAAATGTTTAAATTATATATGGTGCACATTATGTTTTTATTGCATAGCACCAGCTTAGACTCTCAAGCCACAGGAAACCAAGCTCAAAACCACATAATATAATGGGTGTGCTGAGCACCACCTGGCTGGACACGCTTGAAGCTCTGGCACAGCTGGTGGGGAGGGGATGGCAAGGGTGATATATGTAACCCTAACAATATTTGTACCCCCAAAATATAATGAAATAAAAGGAGAAAAATAAAAAAATAAAATAAAAAATAAAATAAAAACCACCAGAACAGCTTTGATAGATGAGGAAGCTGAGGCTCAGGTTTAGAACTCCCTTTCTAAGCTCTGTTCCTCAGCCCACCAACTTGAACAAGTGATTTAAATTGTATGAATTCAATAAAATTGAAAAAGATGAAGTTAAAAAAAAAAGAAAACCACATAATAAATATTAACTATGTGTCCTTGAGCAAGTTACTTAGCCTCCCTAAGCACTTGCTATTGATATATATCAGGTATTGTTTTAATCAGTAGGGACATCTCAAAGAGTTGTTTTTAGGATGAAGTTTACCAAGGTAACTTGTTCGACACAAATCTTCAATAAATTTTGACAAATATTTTGAAAACCATATCTGCTGTGCAGGGAAACCTCTTTTTTTTTTTTTTTCTCACTCTGCTGGTAGTTGTCACTTTAAAGAAGCACATGATCTGAAGCAGCCTTGGATCTTTAGATAAGGAGTAGCATCTTCCACTCCATATAGATTGTTTCCAACTTTCTGTATTTGATAAATTCCTACTCAGCCTTTAAGATCAAAGTATCTTTGAGATCAGCCTTTAAATTCAGGTACATTCCCTATAATAACTTCCTTGACTTTCCTGCCAAATTAATTAGTCTCAACAACAGTTCATCTAATGTTTCCTTAACAAATTTTTATTGAGCATCTACTATGTGCCAGCTCTGTTTTAGGCTCAACAGATAGAGCAGTGAGCAAAATATTTTTTTCCCAAATGTTGCATACATTCTTATGGAAAAGACAGACAATAAACAAAAACCTGCATAACATAATGCCAGGTGAGAAGAGCTTAAGAACAAATAAAGTAGGCAAGGGAATAGAAAAGGATAGGGTCAGGGAAGACTGTGTTAGCTAGTGTGGCCCAGGACAGCCTTTCTGGAACGTTGACACTTGAGCAAAGCACATGAGGTCACATCTGCCAGACAAGTACCAAGTAGGGAGGCCTCCATGGGCCCCGACTCCCACCCAGAGAGGTGCAAAGGCTGCAATCTCCTTGGACATGGGCTGCACATGCCCCTGGAAAGCAACTGAGCAGGCGTCTCTAGTCTTCACGCTCTGCAATCTTCTGGAGGAAATAACAGAGGAAGCTATGAAAACATCTCACGCTTGAAAACACTGCCCTGCAGCCAATCAGTAAGGTGTTCTCCTGGCTTTACCAAAAGCACACAAAAGACTGGCTAGAGCTTTTGGAGTTCTCTATCCTGCCCATATGTTTATGTTGAAATATTTTTCTTAGTATTCCAAGTGATAAATAATTTTTATAATTTAGCTAGCTACATTTTGCCTGAAAGCCAGAGGAAATAATCAAGCAATTTTATTAAACTATGTTTAATGTGATTTGTTCACTAGCATTATTTTTTTAAATAAACAATTTTTAAAATAAATAATAATAATATAATATCAATAATAATAATTATATTATTTATATAATATTATAATATATTATAAAATATAATCTTATTATATTATATATTATTATAATATAATAATATAGTATTATAATATATTAATAATATAATAATTAATAATTTAATAAATTTATTATTAATCATTATAATTGATAATTTAATAAATTTATTATTAAATAATAATAAATTAAATAATAATAATTTTTAATAAATATATATTTTAAATTTTCATGAAGCTAATGAATGCCCAAATTTAAATAAGATAGAAGACTTTCCAATGAAAAGCAATAATTCTGTTTCTCAGGCCTCCACAGTCTCCATTCCGTGTATCAGAGGCACCATATTAACTACGATAATCTTTCTAGTTGCAGTTTTTCTGGGAGTTCTTTGCTTCTCTAAATAACAGGCTAAAGTTCCTAGTGTTTGACACATCAAGTCTAGACCACTATGCACTTCCTACTAAGGTAGCTGCATGACCACCCTCCTCTCATCTTCCCTCCTGCCAGGGGAGGTAAAATAGTTTCTCTGTTAATTATCTTTTTACTTATAAACAGCATATAAATATGCAAGTATCTCTTGACCTCTTAGTTGGTGAAAAGGGATTAATGGCCTGTTCTTTCTTTCTGCTTTTCTCTCCACCTTACCTTACAACTTCCAGCACTACTATATATACCTTGATTTTCCTTGACAGTTTTAATAACACTTTCTTTTCTTGTGTATACACAATAAGTCTTCTATGCCAATTGGTTAATTAAAAAAACTCAGTAAACAATATTTATATTATTATGGCTGTGTAGTGTTACTGACTGCATGGCCACGTAGAATATTATTATAGTTTTCCAAAGTTTTGTTTTCCTTGTGTTTATGTCTTCCTAATCATCATCCTGTTTCTCCTCTTTCTTCTGCTTCAGCTGCTTCTTTGCACGTTTGCCTTTATCCAATCTTGCTTTTCCAATATCTCAAAGATCTGGCAAATCTATGGACTTCCATCTTTGTAGGTATCTCCCTCCTAGAGCCTCAGTCTAATAGATTAATGCCCTCTAGGTCTACTCCTTCGTCAGACTGCCAGAACCTCACTTTGCCACTCCCCCGAGTTGGGTCCACACTGTCTTCTTTCGTGATTTACCCCTTGTTTGTCTGGACCATGTCCCCCAAGAAACTTCCTAGGAAACTATATGTAACCAGAAAACCTTCTAAATCCTACACACCTGAAAACATGTTAATCCTATCCTCACTTTTGATTGAGAGCTTCACTGAGTATGAAATATGAGATTAAAATGCTTTTTCCTCATAACTTTGAAAACACGTTCCATTATTTGCTAGTAGTCCAGTGGTTCTGGGGTAGTCTGTAGCTTCAAGTGAGAGCCTGATTTTTGTTCTTTTGTAAGTGGCCATGTTGGTTTGTTGGTTTGTTTTCTCTCTCTCTCTCTCTCTCATTTCTTGATACTGTCTTTTAATATTTTTTGAAATTTCACAGTGATGAGTTGAAATGAGTATTATGCATTCATCATTCTGGGAAACTAGTATCATCGGCTGTGGGAAATCCTCTTTTGTTATTTCTTGAATTGTTTCCTTCCATCCATTTCTTGTGTTCCGTCTTTTGAAATTCCTATTACAGGTCAAGCATTCCTAAAATCCAAAAGATCTAAAATACTCTAAAAACCCAAAACTTTTTGAGTACCAACATGACAGCCCCAGTGGAAAATTCCACATCTGACCTCACCTCAGATGACTAGTCATAGTCAAAACACAGGCACATAACAACCAGTTTATTCAGTGTCCCCAAGGGAAAAAAAGATCCTCCCAGCCCCCCTCAGCTTCACTATGTCTTTTCCACACACTCCCAGATTCCCCCACTCAAGCACACCTGCAAGGGTAGTAAAATGGCATGTGTACAGGCCAGATATAGCCAGATACAGTTCTGCACAATGCCCCACATGGGGCCAGGACCTACATGCGTTACTCACTGTTTAAAGATATTATTGGAAATGTAAAAAGAATTACAGATATCCTTATGGGTCACAGTGATAACAAAAAGAGGAAGTATTTATGTTTATCTATAGCACAGAAAGCCAAGCCATTGGAGAAAGACAAGTCACTTAAAAAATATTGTCAAATTATTTTTTGCTGATATAACTGGAAAAATTGATTTGGGAGAAGTTGTAAAAATTTAAAAGGACTCTTTATTCAAATTGCTTTGCAGGTGTTCTCATATCCTAGACTTTTGGAAATCATAAATAAAGCATTATAGATGGAGTTTATTTAAAAAAAAAAAAAATGGCCAAAGGAGTTTAATCAATGGACTTGTAATCAAACAAAAGCTCTGGCCTTACATCAAATGGCTGACAAATGAATATAGTGTTACACTTTTGGTATTAAAGTAAAGTTTTGTGGAATGATGGTGTGCATTAATTAAAATATAGAGAGCATTTATTACAGTACCTGAAACATAGACATTCCATAAATGTTAGGCATTATTGTTGTTATTTAAGGAGATTTCTTATTTTATTTGACAAATATTTACTGAGTCCACTCTGTGCCAGTACCTAGGCATACAATAGTGAGCAAAACAACCCCAAACACTGCCCCATGTATCTTACAACCCAGAGGGAGAAGCAGACGTTGATCAAACCATCACTCAAATCCATAATCACAATGTCTGAGAAGGGCTATGGAGGAAAAGTACAGCGAGCAATGACAACACACATCAGGACCTGATCTATGCTGAGGTCACTAGAAAGTCTCCTTTGAGCTGAGTTCTGCATCGTGAGTCAGAGTTAACCCGCCAAGGAAAGGGCAGGGTTCCAGGCAGAGGCAGCAGCAAGTTCAAACACGCTGCAGCAGGAGAGGTTGGCCGTAGGGCATCTGGAATGTCCCATGACTTCCCAGCCACATGCTGAAGTTTGGATCAGTTTGCAGAAACTACGAGTGCAGTAGGGTTCATGCCAGCATCTTTTGTATGCTCTTTGTCCTTCTGACCAAAAATATATGTTTAAGTCTTGTCTGCATTTTTCTTCTAGTTATAATTGTTGAATATAAGAAGGCAAAGGAGAAAAAAATAAGAAGAAAAGACAAAACCACGCATATCTTGGAAGTAAAATGGTAAGTTGTAATTTGTCTGCTTCGTCTCCAGGTAGGAAAGAAGTCCATAGGGTTTAACTGTGGTTATGAGGTTTGCAGAGGTGAGAAACATTCATTTTTATCGATCTCTTAATGTGTACAATTTCAGCCTCGTCTGTAATCTTCCACAGTGGAATAATACTTACAGCTTCCTTTTGTTTTCTTTCCATTAGTGGCAGCTGTTTTTCTACAGTTACTTTATTCAAATAATTAACACGGTGATCTATTTCATCTTGGTGGCCTGGAGCAACCACTCTAAGGGCACAAATTTTTACTTCAAACAAATACACAGACCACAGAAAGCGAATCACACTACATTTCCTTCTTTTCAGTGTCCTGAAGTCAGGTAAGACCAATTCTGGGGGCCATCCACTCCTGAACAAAAAGGTTTTACAGCTAACAATAATCTGCATAAACTATTAACTCTTTAAACCCATTTGGCTAGCCAATTGCAGTGGCTCACGCCTGTAATCCCAGCACTCTGGGAGACTGAGGCAGGTGGATCACTTGAGCTCAGAAGTTCGAGACCTGCCTGAGCAAGAGTGAGACCCCGTCTCTACTAAAAATAGAAAAAAATTAGCCAGGTGTGTGGTGCACGCCTGTAGTCCCAGCTGCTCGGGAGGCTGAGGCAGGAGGATCGCTTGAGCCCAGGAGTTTGAGGTTGCCTTGAGCTACAATGATGCCACTGTACTCTACTCAGAGCAACAGAAACGCTGTCTCAAAAAAAAAAAAAAGACCATCTGCCTCAATTGGCTATTTTTTTCTCAGAATACATCCAGTGAGCTAAATGTGTACATGTTCACGTCTCAGCCAATGAGGAAGGCTAAAGAGGAGTGACGCTGAAAGATGCAGTCACCCAAGCTCTCTGCTGTCAGCTCCTAAGAGGAGGGTATTGTATTGTCAAGAAAATACTTTCAATCTTAGCTGAGACTAAGTTGCTAAGCAAGCCAGACTTCAGGATTCAGAAAATCTACTCTGGACAACAAATCTTAAGCTTACAATGGTCCTAATTAAGGACTAGTGAGTTAGATTGAGTGTTTAGAGGCCAATATTTTTTTTTATTTTAAATAAAGAACATTTGTTCAGTGTGATGCTGCCAACAGGATTTTACTCATTGTACTGGTCTCTCTTTTACAACTCTGCCCAAGTAAACCAGCCAAATCCCTGTAGTCTGTTCCAGAACCACACTGGGAACACCAGCATGAATTGATAATAAGTCTGAATTACACAATAATTTGTAAATAGCACTCCCTTAACTGCCAACAAGAACTTGCTAAAACACTAATGGCTGGCCAGGTGTGGCCTAGAAAAAGCAGTTGACTCTCAAGGCAGAGGCTGATGTCCAGCACATCCAAGCGGACACGGTTTAGCAGTCAGGTGCCCTGGATTCTCATCTTCTTATTGTTCATTCTGCGTGGGCTCCTGTAAATCGGTTGGTCTTTTTATTCCTCTATTTTCTCATCTTTAAAATGAGCACAATATGCTAATGACCTTTATACCCTTTCTGACTCCAAAATTCTAATTTTACATCTCTAAATCATTTCAAGTGGCACGTGGTCTCTACATAAACTGATCCTGCTAAATGGAGTCTAATAAACTTTCAAGTTTATTTGCTTAAGTAGGTTAAACATCCCCACATTAGGAGTTCTGAATCATGTTCTCCCTTTTAATTTTCTCATAAATAGCACAAAAGTGAGTTGCAACCCAGTTTTGCCTGCAATATCATAAAATCTAAATTAGTTGAATTTAAATTGGTGAAGTGTGAGTATGCATTAGATTAAAACCTAATGTCAAGTAATCGTACATGTTCTATCTGGGGTCCTTGTCTCTTTCTCTACACCATCTGCCCAGGAATTCGCAAATTGCCCAAGCTTCCATAGATATTCACAACGCTTGAAAGTCCAGACAGGTTCTCCCCCGAGCGCCACACGGATACTTAATACTAATAACTAGTAACCACTAGTAACCATTACTAATAACTAGTAACCACTAGTAACCATTACTAATAACTAGTAATACTAGTAACCACTCACTGAGGGCCTCTTACAAGTCTCAGTCGTCTTAACAACATGGTCTCTACCTTTGTGACATTCCCGCAAAGTGGACATCGTTATCTCCATGGTATAGTTGGAGATGAAAGTGTGATCAAAGTCACTCAGATGGTCGTGGCCAAAGCCATGACTTGAGTCCAAGTCTTGCTGGTGCAGAGATCTGTGCTCTTTTCACTGTTCCACAGCGTGAACAACATCAACAGAAAGGCAGGCTATTGAATCATGACAGCTGGTCCCTGTCGGAGTTTCTTGGCATAGGGAGAGACAGGCAGGGGGGAGGCTGTAGCACAGTGAGGACGAGGTGCGGAGTCTGAGGTCCGCGGAGTGCAGGGGACTCCAGCAGGCAGTTCTGGGCAGGGAGGGAACAGCTTCGTGGGCCAGAACAAAGAAAGCTGCTGCCACGAAACATGACAGTGTTGTCAAAGGGTTTCAGCGGGGACCAGGGTGTGATGTTTATCATCACTTTCATATTTTAGGGGAAACATCCTGGAAATAACTTTAAGAATAGTTTAGAAGGAAGTAAAAGAGAGATCGGAAGTATGAAGATCATTAAAGAAACTATTCTAACGCTCCAGGTGAGAGGAGATTCAGGCCTGAACGTGGACAGTGTCAGAAGGAAGGGATAAAGGATTGATAACCTGGTGCACAATTAAACTGGGGAAGTGGCTAAGGATGAGGTTATGTCAACCCCAGAGCAGCTCTGATCTTTCTCTTGCTTCTCGTGGAGCATGCCCCTCTGGCACACCCCGCGCAGAGCCTGCCACCTCGTGCAGAAAGCCGCTGCTCTGGATGGTCCTGACGTCCACCAGAACCAAGATATGCAAAAACAGAATGTCTGGGTCACATTGAGTTCCTTACCTATGTATCTCTTCTCTATTTTTAACAGTCTACAGTACATGATTCCCTCTCACTGGAAGTCTGTGTCTTCAGACCGCCGGTAGGAAAGAAATTGCCATTAAGGAATACAGAAAATGCACAACTGCCAAGACACTCTTGGAGCACCCTACTGCAAATGTGAGTCCCATTTGCAGTAGGGTGATCTCGTCAAAGAGAGGTTTATCTCCATGAAAATGACGAAATGTCTAGGTTGGTGTGAGCTCACATCTGTCTGACTCCTGAGCCTGACTTCAGCCTCCAGCTCCACCTCCGCATGCATGCGCCAGACGTAGCTCAAACTCCGCACCCGAGCCTCTCAGCCGCCCGACTCCAAGCACCCCCTGCCTTGCACCTGGACTCTTACAGTCATCCCCTACCTGGTCCCCTCACGTGCACCTGGCCCCTGACCCTGGATCATTCTCAACACAGCAACCCCCAAAGCTTTTAAAGCCTAACTTGGATTATTCCACTCTTCTGCTCAAATGTCCCCCTGGCACCGTGGTCAAAGCAATCCCTCCCACAGCCGGTACAACCTTGGATACCCCTGTAGCCTGTGGTCACGGACCCCATCTCCTCCTGCTGCCTTCTCCTCGCTGCTCCTGCCTCATTGTCCTCCTCCTCCCACTCACACGCACCAGGCACTCGCCAACTCAAGGCTGCGCACCGGCTTTTCCCTCTACCCAGAATGCTCTTGCCCCAGACACCTGTAAGTCTCACTCCCTCACCTCCCCCCCGGATTTTGTCCAAATTTCTCCTCCACAGTGAATTGTATCCTAATCCCCCTTGTGGAAAATTGCAAACCTCCCTCTTTCCCTGTGCCACACTCAGATGCCCTCCTCAACACACTTACACTGCTTCCTGTTTCTCCGAAGAGTTACTGTGCCCTAACATGCTGCTGCGGGTTGAATCAAGCTCGCCTAAAAGACAGTGGATTGTCCCTCACAGTCTCCGCGAGAAACCAACCCTGCCGACACTTTGACCTTGGACTTCCAAATTCTAGAACTATGAGACAATAAACTTCTGTTGTCTAAACTACCTAGTTTGTTATGTCAGCCCTAGCAAATTAAAACATATGCTATGTACATAATTTGCCTGTTTTTTGTGTTTATTATCTGTCTTCACCCTACCCTACCTCCCACCTCTGAAGGTAAGCTCCCCATACACAGGGATTTGTTTGTTCATTTTTGCTGTTATATCTCCAGCACTAAATTTTGTTGAATGAATCAACAACAAATGTGCCTCAGTTCATATTTCTAGCATTTTCTCCCACCTCTCCCCAAGACAAACTTGTTTCAACTTTTACCCCAAATACCACGGACTTTGATACCTTCTTAGCTTGCTGGTTTCCTCTGCCTAAAATACCCACCTACCCGTTTCCACCTGTTAGAGTCTCCTTATCATTTAAGATACATCCATGTCATTCCTTCAGTGATTAATCCCCTTCCCTCCCCACTACTGTTTTATTTTCCCTTAGTTGTGTTTCTCTGCCTGTAAAAAGTGACCTCCTTGGAGCTTAATCAAGATGGCGGATGAGAAACACCACCAGACAGAGTGTCTCTGCAGAAAACACAGATTCTAGGAGAAATCAGTAAAAAGAAGCAAGAAGACAAGCATACATAGGATGAGGGTTGAAAGGAGGGGTACCTGAGACCACCAGAAACTCCACGGGAGAAGGTTGCAGAGGAGAACTGGAAGCAGAGACCTCCGGAGCAGCCTAGAGACCAGCGGCAAGGGTAGGTGGAGTAGTTAACTTTCCCCTCCCCTGCATCTCGGACTGCTGGTGGGCTCCCCAGCAGTTGAAGAGACCTGCAGACACCAGCCCAGAGACGGCCACTGCCAGTGAGCGGTAAGCCTATAGCGGACGCAGCACCAGGCTCCCAACTCCTGTGGGGCACCTCCCTATGCACAGGCTCCAGCCACACAAAGGCGCCATATTGCCTCATTCTCCCTCCCCCAACCCTATCCGAGGCTGCTGAGAGAGACAGTAGAGCCACCAGCCTGAGGCACCTCTAGGGAATGGGACCTTCCCTTTTGGGGCCCTACAGCTGACTGAGAGGAACTCAGACGGTGAGCTCCCTACCAGCAAGCCCTCCCAGGGGCTACTGGCCTTGTGATCCAGGAAAATGGGGCAGACCCTGAGGCTGAGAGACATCAACCAAGCTTGGGCTACCCGCAGGTGAATTGGGACTAGAACTCCTCTCCCTGTTGAGAATAGGGATTGAACTCTAGGGCCCAGAGGTCAGACCTGCAGACCAGAACCCATGCACCCAGGTCTCGCATTGCCGGGGCACAGAAGGGATATACATGAACAGCCTACTGAGGTGTGTGTGCCTTCAGGGGTAGATCAGTGTCCTAGAGGGCAACCCTCCTCCCAAAGGCATGGGCCCAGCCCAGGCAGTGATCCTGCTCAGGGAACCTCCAAGCCAGCATCACAGCCAGGGGAGGCCTGGTGGCATGAGGTCTGGCCTGCTGGCAGAGGCCCAGGAGTAGCTGCAGCGTTGGGGAGGGTGGAAAGAAGTGAGGCCCACTCCAGACTGTGGGTGTCAGACAGCCCCACCCCCACATGCAGACTTTCTGATTGAGTAAGGCCATTCCAGCCCCTCCCTGACAGCTTTCCCCAGAAGCAGACAACAGAACTTTGACCCCTGCTAACAGCATTTGTGGTGTCTGAGGGCAGGCTTACCCAACCAAGCTCTGCCCAGACTCACTCCAAGACCAGCCCTCACTGAGGTGGAGAATAAGGACACACCAGGAATTCTCAGGGCCCCACCCACCAGCTGAGGCACTAGAGTGCCTCTCCAGAGGAACAAGGGCTGGTTACAGGACACAAAAACAACAGTGTATCCTGTTCCTCCAACCAAGTGCCACCTACTGACAGGACATTCTGCACACCCTTTTCATGGCACCTACTGACTGATCATACAGGGTGTGGTTGAATCTCACCCACAAACACCACCTACAGGCTCAGAGACTAAACAAGGCATGTCAATACCCAAACAAAAACCTAAAGGAAAAGCAACAACTGATCAAGATGGAAAGAAATCAGCAAAGGAACTCTAGAAATATGAAGAATCAAACAGAAACCACACCCACAAAGAGGAGCACCAGCCCCTTAGAAATAGACACAAACCAAAATCAGGCAACCAAAATGACAGAAGAGAAATTTTGAATGTGGATCATAAGAAAATTCAATGACCTGCAAGAACAACTGGATAACCAATACAAAGAAAACAAAAAAAGACTCCAGGACCTGGAACAAAAATTCACTAAAGAAATTGATACAATGAAGAAAAGTTTAACTGAACTCCTGAAAATCAAGAATCAATTCAAGGAACTACAAATACAGTGGAAAGCATCAAGAAGAGGCTAGATCAAACAGAAGAAAGAATCTCAGAGATTGAAGATAACACCTTCCAATTAAATAAATCAGTCACAGAGATAGAGCAGAGAAACAAGAGAAAGGAGCAAAGCCTACAAGAGATGTGGGATTATGTGAAGAAACCTAATGTGAGGGTCATAGGCTTACCAGAAGGGGAAGAAGACAACACTCAAGGGTTGGACAAGCTATTTGAAGATATAATAGAGGAAAATTTCCCAGGCCTTTCTAAAAATCTCGATATACAAGTTCAAGAAGCTCAGAGGACCCCTGGGAGATTCAATGAAACAGTAAGACATCATGACATGTAGTCATCAGACTGACCAAAATATCCACTAAAGAGGCCCTTCTAAGAGCTGTAAGATGAAAGAAGCAAGTAACATACAAGAGAAAGCCAATCTGAATAACACCAGATTTCTCTAATGAGACTTTACAAGCAAGGAGAGGTTGGGGCCCCATTCTCACTCTTCTGAAACAAAACAATGCCCAGCCTAGAATCTTATTCCCTGCAACACTAAGTTTTGTATATAAAGGAGAAGTCAAGACATTCTCAGATAAGCAAAGACTAAGGGAATTCACCAAAACAAGAACAGCCCTGCAAGAAGTACTCAAAACAGCATTACCCGAGGATCAGCACAATAAACACTCACGAATGTAAATCTACTCAAAGCTAAAGATCAAAGCCTAGATACGGCAATGGCTCAAGAGAGAAAACAAAGCAACAAAGTTCAACCCAACAGAATGAACAGAAATCTGCCTCACCTATCAGTTCTCTCAATAAATGTGAATGGCTTGAACTCCCCACTCAAGAGACATAGGAAGGCCGAATGGATAAAAAAACACAAGCCAAGTATCTGCTGCCTTCAGGAAACACATCTAACCTGCAAGAATGCATATACACTAAAAGTAAAGGGGTGGAGAAAAATATTTCAAGCAAATTTAAATCAACAAAAGTAATAAAAGACAAAGAAGGTCACTATATAATGGTGAAGGGTACAGTTCAACAAGAAGACATAACAATTCTAAATATATATGCACCCAACCTTGGTGCACCCAGATTCATAAAGTGAACTCTACTGGATCTAAACAAATGGATAAACAACAACACCATAATAGTCAGAGACTTTAACACCCCACTGACAGCACAGGACAGATTCTCCAAACAGAAAATCAACAAAGAAATAATGGACTTAAATATAACTCTAGAACAAATGGGCCTGACATTTACAGGACATTCTACCCCAAAACCACTGAATATATATTCTTCTCATCAGCTCATGGGTCATTCTCTAAGATTGACCATAGCCTAGTACACAAAGCACGTCTCAAACAATTTAAAAAAATAGAAATTATACCATGTATCTTTTCAGACCACAATGAAATAAATGTAGAAATCAATCCTAACAGGAGTTCTCATTTCTACACAAAGTCATGGAAACTAAACAACCTTCTGCTGAATGATCACTTCATAAACAAGGAATTCAAGATGGAAGTCAAAAGATTCTTTGAACTAAATGACAAAGGTGACATAAGTTACCAAAACCTGTGGGACACAGCTAAAGCATTCCTGAGAGGACAGTTTATTTCCATAAATGCCTGTATCCAAAAATCAAAAAGATCACAAATAGACAACATAATGAATCATCTCAAAGAGCTGGAAAAAGAAGAACAGACCAACCCCAAACCCAGAAGAAGTGAAATCATTAAGATCAAATCAGAACTAAATGAAATAGACAACAGGAAAACTATAGGGAAGATTAATAAAATAAAAAGTTGGTTCTTTGAAAAAATAAACAAAATTGGCACACCATTGTCTAGACTAACGAAAAGCAGAAAAGAAAACTCTCTAATAAGCTCCATCAGGAACAATAAAGAATAAGTTACAACTGATGCCATGCAGATACAAGATATAATTTATGAATACTACAAAAAACTCTATGCATACTAACTGGAAAATGTGGAGGAAATGGACAATTTCTTAGAAACACACAGCCTTCCTAGGGTCAGCCAGGAAGAAATAGAATTCCTCAATAAACCAATATCAAGTACTGAAATTGAAACAGCAATGAAAAACATTCCTAAAAAGAAAAGTCCTGGACCAGATGGTTTCACACCCAAATTATACTACACCTACAAAGAAGAACTGGTGCCTATCCTGCAGAAATTATTCAACAACATCGAGAAGGATGGAATTCTCCCCAACATATTTTATGAAGCGAACATAACCCTGATACCAAAACCAGGAAAGAATGCAACAATAAAAGAAAACTACAGACCAAAATCGCTTATGAATATAGATGCAAAAATTCTCAACAAAATCCTAGCCAATCAAATCCAGGTGTTTGTCAAGAAAATAATTCATCACAACCAAGTGGGTTTCATTCCAAGGATGCAGGGATGGTTCAACATACGCAAATCTATAAATATAATTCACCATATAAACAGAAGCAAAAACAAAGGCCATATATGATCCTCTCAATAGATGCAGAAAAAGAATTTGACAAAATTCAACACCCTTTTATGATAAGAACACTCAACAAAATAGGCATAGACGAGGCTCACCTAAAAATGATACGAGCCATATATGACAAACCCACAGCCAATATCATACTGAATGGGGAAAAATTGAAAACATTCCCACTTAGAACTGGAACAAGACAAGGTTGCCCACTATCTCCACTTCTGTTCAACATAGTGCTGGAAGTCCTCACTACTGCAATCTGACAAGAGAGAGGAATTAAGGGCGTCCAAATGGGACCAGAAGAGATCAAACTCTCACTCTTTGCTGATAACATGATATTATACCTAGAAAACCCCAAGGATTCAACCAAGAGACTCCTTGAATTGATAAATGAATTTGGTAAAGTCTCAGGATACAAAATCAATAAACAGAAATCAGAGGCATTCATATACGCGAACAACAGTAAAAGTGAGAACCAAATCAAAGACTCAATTCCCTTCAAAATAGCAACAAAGAAAATAAAGTACCTAGGAATATATTTAACTAAGAAAGTAAAAGACCTCTACAGATGCTAAGCACATGTTCTTAGTTGAAAAAAGAAAAAAAAAAGACCTCTACAGGGAGAACTATGAAACACTGAAGAAGGAAATAGCAGAGGACGTAAACAGGTGGAAGAATACACCATGCTCATGGGTCGGCAAAATCAACAATGTTAAAATGTCTATACTACCCAAAGTGACCTACAGAGTCAATGCAATCCCTATTAAAATACCATCATCATTTTTCACAGATATAGAAAAAATAATTTTACACTTCGTATAGAACCAGAGAAGACCCCGTATAGCAAAATCAATCCTAGGCAATAAGAACAAAATAGGAGGTATTGCCGGGCGCTGTGGCTCACGCCTGTAATCCTAGCTCTTGGGAGGCCGAGGCGGGCGGATTGCTCAAGGTCAGGAGTTCAAAACCAGCCTGAGCAAGAGCGAGACCCCGTCTCTACTATAAATAGAAAGAAATTAATTGGCCAACTGATATATATATAAAAAAATTAGCCGGGCATGGTGGTGCATGCCTGTAGTCCCAGCTACTCGGGAGGCTGAGGCAGAAGGATCACTCAAGCCCAGGAGTTTGAGGTTGCTGTGAGCTAGGCTGACGCCACGGCACTCACTCTAGCCTGGACAACAAAGTGAGACTCTGTCTCAAAAAAAAAAAAAAAAAAAAAAAAAAATAGGAGGTATCAATTTACCAGACTTCAAACTATACTACAAGGCTATAGTCATTAAAACAGCTTGTGACTGGCACAAGAACAAGGACATTGACCAGTGGAACAGAACAGAGAACCCAGATATAAAACCATCCTCATATAGCCAACTAATCTTAGACAGAGCAGACAAAAACATACACTGGGGAAGAGAATCTTTATTCAATAAATGGTGCTGGGAATACTGGGTAGCCACATGTAGAAGACTGAAACAAGACCCACACCTTTCACCTCTCACCAAAAATCAACTCACTTTGGGTAACAGACTTGAACCTTAGGTGTGAAACTATTAGAATTCTAGAGGAAAAGTTGGAAATACCCTTCTAGACATTGGCTTAGGCAAAGAATTTATGAAGAAGACCCCAAAGGCAATCACAGCAGCAACAAAAGTAAATAAATGGGACCTGATCAAATGAAAAATTTCTGCACAGCCAAAGAAACTGTCAAGAGAGCAAACAGACAACCCACAGAATGACAGAACATTTTTGCAAGCTACACATCTGATAAAGGGCTGATAACTAGAATCTATTTAGAGCTCAGGAAAATCAGCAAGAAAAAAATCAAACAACCCTATCAAAAAGTGGGCAAAGGACATCAACAGAAATTTTTCAAAAGAAGACCGAATAATGGTCAACAAACATATGAAAAAATGCTCAACATCTCTAATCATCAGGGAAATGCAAATCAAAACCTCAATGAGATATCACTTAAATCCAGTGAGAATGGCCCTTATCAAAAAGTCCCCAAACAACAAATGCTGGCATGGATGCAGAGAGAGAGGAACACTCCTACACTGCTGGTGGGACTGCAAACTAGTTCAACCTCTGTGGAAAGCAATATGGAGATACCTCAAAGCGATACAAGTAGATCTACCATTTGATCCAGCAATTCCACTACTGGGCATCTACCCAAAAGATCAAAAGTCACTTTATGAAAAAGACACCTGCACTCGAATGTTTATAGCAGCACAATTCATAATTGCAAAGCTGTGGAAACAGCCCAGGTGCCCATCAATCCAAAAATGGATTAATAAAATGTGGTATATGTATACCATGGAGTACTACTCAGCTTTAAGAAACAATGGTAATATAGCACCTTTGTATATTCCTGGATACAGCTGGAACCCATTCTACTAAGGGAAGTATCTCAAGAATGGAAAAACCAGCACCACATGTACTCACCAGCAAATTGGTATTAACGGATCAACACCTAAGTGGACATATAGGAGTAACATTTATCGGGTGTCGGGAGGCTGGGAGGGGGGTGAGGGGATGGGTATATACAACCACAATGAGTAAGATGTGCAACATTTGGGGGATGGACATGCTTGAAGCTCTTACTCGAGGGGGGAGAGGGTACATGGGCAATATATGTGACCTTAACACCTGTACCCCCATAATATGCTAAAATAAAAATTTTTTTAAAACCTGCAAAAAAAAAAAAAAGTGACCTACTTGAGTTCTGGAACCATATCCTATTAATTTTTGTATCCCCAGAACCTGGCCCAGTGTCTGGTACACTGGAGGTGCTCAGCAAAGGTTTGCTAGATTGAATTAAATCTGTATCCTGCAGACTTTTGCTCTTGCTGCCTTCCCTAGACTGCTAGCCACAGCAGGGTACAAGAGGATTAGAAGGGCTTTGCAGAGCAGAACTCAGATTAGAGCATTTGAGCACTACGGGACTGCGCTTCTCCGCAGATGCTTTTCCTCAGTGCAATCTCAGGAGAGTTTCTTAAATTGGGACAGGCTGTGATGTTGTATCCAAATCACTCAGCTAAGCCTTCTGAGACATTTGCCAGAATTCACACCAACATAAACAGCTCAATCAAAGAAGGTGTGCAAATTCTTCTTTTCATAAAATGAAACAAGTATCTTGCTTGAGGGGAAAAAGAAAAAGACAGTCGTTTGAGACAGCACTTCCCTGGTTTCTGGGCAAGAATATGCCGGCTTTGATTCCAGGTAATGGTCTCAACTATTTTCCTTTCTGCCCTAGTTCTTGCCAGCGGATAAGTGGGCTAAATGCCATGTCTTTCCACCCATCTTTGTAGAAAGGATGAATCTGAGTCAGCTCCAGAAATGAGGGGTTTTTTGTTTTTTGTTTGTAGAGCTTGCTATGTTGCCCAGGCTGGAGTGCAGTGGCTATTCGCAGGTGCTATCATGGCACTGTACAACCTCAGCTCCCAGGCTCAAGTGATGTTCCTGCCTCAACCTCCCAAGTTGTTGGGACTACCACCGCACAGGCTACCATCCACAAGAGTGGGTTTGGTATGGCCAACACTTAGTTAGCATATTTCAATACTCACATGGGGTAGTCTGAAAAGGCTGGAATAAACTCAGTTTCCCAGAAATCATAACTGAATGGAACTGAAATAATGAACATCCATTCTAAGGACTCACTATTGGTTCCCTTCTCTGCTTCCTAAGAGGCATTAGCCCTCCTAAGAGTCATTACTAAAAAAACAGAGCAGACTCACAAAAACAGAAAATACCAAAAAAAAAAAAAAAAAAAAAAACAAAACATAATTTATATCCTCACTGCTTATAGGTAACATCCTGGTTAGCTGAACTTCACATTCATAAGTACAATAACTTTATTAACTCTAATTACATGCATTTAACTGTAACCTGTTTTGAAATGTCTAGTTAATTGTGCTCACATGGGTCATTCAGTTACGGACACAAACGAGACACCTATTCAGTGCCAAAGACTGTGCTTTTCTCAAGTGCATCAAAAAAGGGTGCTCCTGTTTCTGACTCATTCATTAGAAACCATATTTTGAGTATCCACACAACCATTCCCTTTTTCAATTTCTGTACAGTATTCAATAAGTTGCATGAGATCTTCAACACTATTATAAAGTAGGCATCGTATTAGATGATTTTTGCCCAACTGTAGGCTGATGTAAGTGTTCTGAGCACATTTAAGAAAGGCCAGGCTAAGCTGTGATGTTCAGTAGGATAGGTGCATTAAATGCATTTTGACTTATGATATTTTCAACTTAGGATGGGTTTATCAGGACATATAACCCCATCGTAAGTCTTGGAGCATTTGTGTACTTTGTAATTATGACTAAAAAGCTGTCTTCAAATTTTTAATAATTCAATTCAGTCCTATCCTTGGTCCCCTAAATTCATTGTGAGCCATGTTTTCATCATTCTTTGTACATTGGCCCCATAATACTTTGAGCTATTATTATCATTATTATTATTATTATTATTACTATTTGGCAGTGGACAGGCCTTCACCCAGCGAGACTGGTGGTCCTTAACACGTCCGTGACCCCAGTCACTTTTCAGATCAAAGAAAGTCAGATACCTACTCTCTAGAAAGAATTCACATGCTTCACATGCTATTTCACCTGTAATTTTAGGAAATGTAGTGAAATGTTGCATCCCTCTTAAGCAACCTTTTTCTGTTAAGGCCAGATAGTAAATATTTTAGGCTTTGTGGGTCAAGAGGCAAAACAATGTATATTGTGTAGGTACATATATAACAAGTGAAAAAAAAAATTCTCACAAATTTTAACTGATAAAATCCAAAATATGATAATAATAATTGAGTACTATTCTTTTGTAATATGGGTCTACGAATGAGAAGAATGGACTTGGGGAGAGAGGATTTCGCTTAACTGTGATTCCAAGTTAGTATTCCCGATCATCAGATCAATTGCAGATGTTTGTTTGCAGAAACCATTCTTAGTTTAAGGGCCTTAAAAGCATAGGCAATGGGCCTTACTTGGCCCAAGGACCAAGGTTTGCTAACCCCTGCTCTAAACAACTAGACATCCAGGTCTAGACTATCTTCAGGAGGCCCTGCTGGGACTGTGCACAGGGCTGGCCACCTCTAGATGCTGTCCATGGCTCTGGACCATGGTGGCAGGAAAAAAGCCCACAGAGCAGTCACCCCCAAATCTGGGAAGGATTCCTGATGCAATGTTCCCAAAGCAGGGCTGGCTGGCTGCTGAATTGGGGCCACATTCCTATTGCTCAGAGCTGCGACCAGCAATGCACAGTATACTAAATTCTATTAACCTACATTCTATGACCTCAATAGAACTTTCTCAATAATCAGCAAGAATAAAAATTCACATGGAAAGAAATTCCTTTGCCCAGTGTTTGAAAATGGAAATATAAAAAGCATATCAGTGAGTAAGGCTTTTTAATGAATAAAATTGTTTTCTTAATCTGCAGTTATCTTTCAATCAATACTCCCAGAATCTTTAAAAAAAAAAAAAAAGAAAGAAATCATATTGCAAATTTCAAAGAGCTTAGAATAAATCACAATAAACTAATCAACAGGCAGTGTTCAGCAGAAATAATTATGTGGAAATGCTAGCTGTGCCCTCACACAGTTCATCTCTTTCTACTTAAATCATTCCATAGTAACCAGTCACAAGAGAAATGTAATTCTATATAATGTTTTCAGGCCTAAAATGTATAAAAAACTTAGGCCACGAAGAAGGGTTATAAATGCATTTCATTGTTTTTAGAACCTATCATTTTATTTCAGTATGGTTAAATAAATAAATAAATAAACGCAAGCCGTCTAGATCAGCTGCACGATTCCAATGGCAAACTTGATGCAAGTTCTCCACCTAGTGGATGTTTTGGAAACTGTGTAATAAAATTAAAATGTGCACGTATGTTTGCAATACAGAGACCAAGAGAAGTAGAAAGCATTCTGTATGTCAATCAGTGACTTCCTATGGAATGTTCATCTTTCTTCTTTTCTATTTTTCCTCTTCCTTTTGTGTCTCTTTCTTGCTGTCTTCTTGTCTTAGGGCCGGTTTCCCAGGAAGGACTGAAGGCAGATATTTGCAGACAGGAGGTTAATCAGGGCGTGCGGTCAGGAAGCGAGGAAGTGAGGGCAGGGGCAGCTGAACTGTGGCTCAGGTGCGACCGAATCCAGCGGGATCCGCCTGCCACAGGTGGCCACTTGGAAGGATCGTGCCGTGTCGGGGCTCAGCCCTGGTCTTGGGTGGACACTCGCGGCACGGAGGCTTAGGTGAGTGGGCCCCCGCGTGACCTGGGCTCTGGCGTCACAGCTCTCCGCTCCGCAGTGTGACGAGCACTGGGGGGGCCAGTGCAGGGCTGGCGGGCCGCCGCTTCTCTTCCCGCTTGGCCAGAGCCGCGGGCGCGGTGGACGCTCTGCCGCAGGCTCTCGTGAGAGACACGAAGTGGGCCTTCACACCCGTGCCCGCCACGTGCTCCTTCCCCAGACCTGCTCGTCCCTGGTGACCTACGCTCTCTCCTCGCGCAGGCCTCTGACCGACGCCCAGCCGCCTGCCTCGATGGCGACTCCACGAGCCATTCTCCTTCTGCGCTGAGCGCGCGACCAGACGCACCACCGACCCACTGCCCCAGGCTTTCAGGGCCAGCCCGAGTGGGGCTGGCGGGCGGCAGCTGCCCCGGGCAGCTTGAGGCCGATTCTAAGCTGATCCATCCAGCAGATGAGCGGGGCCTTCCTCTGCCTGCGCCCGCGGGCCGGGCGACGTCCCCAGCTGCGCGCGGTCCAGAGTGATGTCCCCAGCTGTGTGCGGTCCTGGCGACGTCCCCAGCTGCGTGCGGTCCAGAGCGACGTCCCCAGCTGCGCGCGGTCCAGAGTGATGTCCCCAGCTGCGCGCGGTCCAGAGTGATGTCCCCAGCTGCGTGCAGTCCAGAGTGATGTCCCCAGCTGCGTGCGGTCCAGAGTGATGTCCCCAGCTGCGTGCGGTCCAGAGTGATGTCCCCAGCTGCGCGCGGTCCAGAGTGATGTCCCCAGCTGTGTGCGGTCCGGGCGACGTCCCCAGCTGCGCGCGGTCTGGAGCGACGTCCCCAGCTGCGCGCGGTCCAGAGTGATGTCCCTAGCTGCGCGCGGTCCAGAGTGATGTCCCCAGCTGCGCGCGGTCCGGGCGACGTCCCCAGCTGCGTGCTGTCCAGAGTGATGTCCCCAGCTGCGCGCGGTCCGGGCGACGTCCCCAGCTGCGCGCGGTCCGGGCGACGTCCCCAGCTGCGCGCGGTCTGGAGCGACGTCCCCAGCTGCGCGCGGTCCGGGCGACGTCCCCAGCTGCGCGGTCCGGGCGACGTCCCCAGCTGTGTGCGGGCACCAACCAGGGGAGGGGCCGGAGCGCCCCTGGTGAATGAATGGGGGTCTGAGATCCCACCTGGAACTGACCCTAGCGCTATAACCCCGAGGTAAGGTCATGAAATGAGGAAGAGAATGAGAAGAGGCAGAACAGGAGAGTGATAAGAAATGATCAAAAGGAAGAAAAAAACCCACGGGAGGATGCCTCCGGGGGGTGTCTTGATAAAGGACTAGTGAGCAGAGAACCAAAAACTTTCTCCACTTGCCTTCCACATGTCCTGTTTCTGACTTCCCACCTACCTCTTTCCCGCCCCAAGCTCCTTTGGTTCCTCACTTCCTGGACCTCGAAGTGTGGGGGTGTCGCCCAGCCCAGCCCCCAAGCCACTTCTCTTTGCTTCCCACACTCGGTGACATCATCCCGTCTCACGGCTGTAAGGGTCTTCTCTAACCGTCTCTGTGCTTCCACGTCCCAAACTTACGTCCCCAGCGCAGCCCTGCCCCGTCCCCCAGACCCGCACGCCCAGTCTGGACGCCCAGTAGGACGCTCGCAACTTAGTGGCACACAGCTAAGCTTCCGGTGCTCCCGGTCTTCCACATCTCAGTAAATGATAACTGTTTTTCCCAGTAGCTCGGGCCAAAAGCGTAGAGTCTCCCTGGACACCCCCTTTCCTCCTCACCCCTTATCTCACCTCCTATTTGTGATCAAATCATCTCAGCAACATTTGTCCACATCCAGCCGCTTACCACTCCTACAGCAAGCGGCTGGTTTAAGCCACCATCCACTCTTGTGCTCCTGTCGCCTTGTCTCTGCCTTTGCCCCCCTTCCTTCCATTCTCCACACTGCAGCCAACATCGCGCTGTGACACAGAAGTCGAGTTGTGTCACTTCTCTGCTTATAGCCCCCACCGGCTCCCTGGCATGCTCCTGGTAAAAACGCTCGCGGGTACCTGGGCCTGGGTCCTGGGGGGGCTGACCTCTCCGCTCCTCAACAGCGCAGGGGAGGCCTTCATGCTCGCCCTTCCTGCTGCCTGGCACTCTGCCCCAGAAGTCCGCAGGTTCCTCCCTCACCTCTTTCAGATCCCCGGTCAAATGTCACCTTTTCAGAAAGGCCTTCCCTATAATACCTAATTTAAAATTGAAGGAAAAAGATACCTCTCCTTTTCTCCCTTGTGGTAGATTGCATGGCGCCCCCCTCAAAAGATATATCTAAATCCTGCCCCCAGAATCTGAGAATGTGCCCTTATTTGGAAAACCATCTTTGTAGATTTAGTGAAATTATGGGTCTTGAGATGAGAGCATCTTGGATTACCCAAGTGGACCCTAAATCCAATGACAAGTGTCCTCATATGAGACAGAAGAAGGGCCGGGTATGGTGACATGCACCTGTTATCCCAGCTGATTGGGAGGCTCAGGCAAGAGGATGCTTGAGGTAAAGAGTTTGAGGCTGTAGTGAGCTATGATCTTGCCACTGCATGGCAGCCTGGGCAACAGAGCAAGACTTTGTCTCAAAAAAATATAGGCGGCCATGTGAAGATGGCCATGCAAAGATATATCACTATCTATAAGGTGACTGTAATCAATAATTTACTATATATTTTCATATAACTAGATGAGCAATTTTGAAGGTTTCCAACACAAAGAAGTGATAAATGTTTGAGGTGATGGATATGCTAATTACCCTGAATAGATCATTACAGATTGTATTCATGTATTGAAATATCATACCATATCCCATAAATATGTACAATTATGTGCCAATTAAAAACAATAATAAAAGACAAATGATAGGAAAAGATATATCACTATCCAATATAAAATTTATTTATCATGTTTGTTGACTTTCTACCCTACTAATCCATACCCTACAGAAGGCAGAGATTTTTATCAGCTTTGTTCACTGTATTCCCAGCATCTAGAACAGTGTCTGGTACATACTAAGCATTCAAAAAATATTTGTTGATTAAGAAAACAAATAGATGAATAAATGAATGACAGGTCCCCAAATATTGTATCTCAGTAAATAAAAGAATAATGGATCTATTGATAAAAACAAGGAAAAAAGCCAGACATAGTGGATCATGTCTAATCCCATGACTTGGGAGGCTGAGGCGGGAGAATCGCTTGAGGCCAGAAGTTCAAGACCAGCCTGGCAACATAGCCAGATCCTGTCTCTACAAAAAATTTAAAAATCTGCCAGGCATGGTGATGCACACCTGCAGTCCCAGCCACTCAGGAGGCTGAGGCAGGAGGGTCACTTGAGCCCAGAAGCTCAAGGCTGCAGTGAGCAGCACTACACTCTAGTCTGGGCAACAAAGCAAGATCCTATCTCAAAAAACATATTTTTTAATTAAAAAACAAATAAATCATAAGTTGAACTGAGATGGGAGTAGCTACATAAGTCTGATGTGGGACTCGCTGAGCGTGATGTGACAGAACCACAAGTCTAAATGCACATAC
Source organism: Microcebus murinus (assembly GCF_040939455.1). Classification (NCBI taxonomy): domain Eukaryota; kingdom Metazoa; phylum Chordata; class Mammalia; order Primates; family Cheirogaleidae; genus Microcebus; species Microcebus murinus. The sequence goes on along the minus strand of NC_134110.1, from coordinate 95,720,975 downwards.
TTTCACCAACTTAGGATTTACGTGTCCAGTCAGCTCCAAACACTTTTGGAAGATCTACACCATTACCTTAATAAGATAATTAATAAGACATAATAAGACAAAAACAGAAGAAACACAACAAGCACTGGAGATATTGAACTGATATTTGTGTGACATGTCAGTGTTAATGATACACAGATTAGCAATTAAATTTCAGATATAAGCCCTTCAAAATCCCATTTTAACCAGCCTCTCTTGCACTGGATATTTTATTCTCTAAATTCAAAATTGATTTGTTGATTGGCTGATGGACTGCCTTCCCCTTTTCCCCTTTCTATGTACTCAGGCAATCCTAGTGATCAGGAAGGCAGCCAAGATTCAAACTGCGTACAGGATTCAAATTGCAACCTGTCTAGAAAAGGTCCGCAGATCCAGAGGAGAAGCTGAAATTGTGGAACTTCCACCCACGAGCACTGGCCTAGGAGCACACGGCCTCCTTAAAGAGCTGCCCGCAGCCTGTGCCCCGCAGGGAGAGGACGCTCTGATGGGCCAGCACAGCTTTAGGACTCGCAGGACCACATGTGGGGTCATGATGCTATCCCAGCCCCGGCCCACCTAAATCCCACCCCCTCCCCGCCTTTTGCCACTCCTTATTTAATGAGGCACTTCCACTAGCGAGGATGTTCTCCAAAATAACGTTTGCCATTTTATAAACACTCCACTTGCTTGTTGAAACAAGAATATCTCACGATAGTTCATAGATCATAAAGGTGTGCTAGAGCTCCTTTCTGCATTTGAAGTTTTTATGTCATCTTTCAAATGCCAAAGTGGCAGAGACAGAGATACACGTGGAGGTCCGTTTTCTTTGTTTATTTTGCATGATCTGCAGAGCCTCAATGATGACCTTGCAGAAGCCAAAGCGCTCAAGCTGTTAACATTTGGTCATAGACCTTTTACACAGGCAGGTCGCCTGCGTGCTTCCGCGGACCTACCGCCACAGTCCCCGGCTGGGCCCAGACGACCCATCTTCTTGGTGGCCAGCAGGAGGCAGTGTCACCACACAACTTCCACCTGACCCCCAACGCATTTTTTAAAACATCAGAGTTGAAAATAAAAGTCCTCATAAAATATTAGAGAAAATATTAGCTTCATGGATGAAATCTGCATTTGGTATTGATTTTTAATGGACATTGAGTGAAGAGATGAAACATATTTTCTTACAAAATCTGACTTTAATTCTTACTTTAATTAATAACTCAATACCCTGACACATAATAAAGCCATTTTCCACTTTTTAAACTTCTGACTTTATTTTAACGCCAAAGTTAAAACAAAGTGAAAACTTGAATTGCTCTTAATTATTGTATTTTTCACCATGAGTGTTAGATTCCCCTCGTATATTTCACATGGCTTTAATAACTTTGCAGTTATTAGCATCTCCTTTATGCAAAAGTGATGTTTTCTTTTTTAAGATAAAACATCCAGGACCTATCATGGAAGATAAGTAACTTCTGAAGCTTCAAAACATTTACAGGTAAAAGTAGTCAGTGCAGACTGCTACTGTAGCCCCAACCCAGGGAAAGGCAGGAAACATTTCTTTATAACACATTTAGCCATGGATTGCATAAAAAATAAGACCCCCTTGGGGCCAAATTGTGGGAGTAATTTTTCTCAAAAAAGGAAATATATATTTATATTTTCTTTTGTGGAAAATATTTATTATACATTTATATTAAATCTCAACTACATTTTTTAGAAAGATACGTAAATCAAAATGTTGAGTATTTTTTCTTGTAAACATCATGCTTTGACCCACCGGAAAGCAACACTGTGAATTGACAAGTCAACTTGGTTACTGGCCTGGAGTCACATGCTAGGCATTAAGAAAGACTTCCTCAGGGCTCCCAATGCTGTACTTCCGGTCCCCTCTCCTGGAGTAATCAGGACCTGTGGAGCTTGAGTTTCTTCCCTCTGGGCATTTTGCTAAACCACATGGTGAGTCACATGGTGCTGCTAATGGGTGACAATTAATGCATTATCTCTTCAAGGGCATTTGCATTGCTTATGATTAGTGGCTCTCTACTGGCACCTGGCGGTGACATTAATCCTGGGGCTATCTGTAAACCTAGAGGAGATATTCATGGCCAGGAGATGTCTAACACCATTGAAGGTTTTCCTGCCTGACCAGAAGATCAGCACCAGCCACCCTGAGAGCCGGAATCACAAGCTAAGCCAAGAAGAAGGCAGCCAGCAGGTGGCCAAATTTCATTCTGATTAAATTGTGGGCTTAAAGCATAGAATGATCCATAATCAGTTTCCAGGTGGGCATCAGTTACTGAATGTGAAAAGTATGCCATTGGACAAGTTTTTAATTTCCCTAAACCCCAATTTCTTCATGTGTATAAGGGGATAATATTGGTGGGCGTTTGTTAGCAGTCAGAGTAATGATGCTAAGATCTTAACACAGAGCCTGGAACACAGAAAGTGCCCAATGATGGTAGCTATTATCATTTCGGGTTATGAGTTGAGACTAGTTCTAGAGTCATAACATCTCAGACTAGAAAGGACCTTCAGGTCTCCCAGTCCAATGACAACTCTCCAGCACTCAGCCAAGCAGTTGTGTCTTTGCAAGACATCTTCCAAGATACTCAACATTTTACATAAACTCTTCCATCAGGACTATTGCCAATAAAGGGCAAAGTAGAGGGAAAGAGGTATGGAGATACATTTGCCAAAATGGGCTATATGAAAGTGTAACCCTATTTTTCTTATGTGATTGGGTTTCTGAGCACACAAGTGTTGCAAGTTATCCTACTGGAACACAATGGAAACTCAAATCTAAGGTGATACTTTCTGAAAGGCACTTTGAAAACAAGCTCCCTCCCAAATCTTTTATAAACCACAGCTGTTAAAATCCAGAGGTATCCAGTTAGGTATTAGAGATTTCTTTCCAACACAACTAATAAATGAGAGGCTGCTCTGAAAACCGCGGCATGCATCGCTTAAGCCTGGGAGTTGCACAGTGACACTCAGCTGGTGCCTGGCACCAGCAGAGATTATCATTGAAGCATTGAAGGTTACGCCAGGAATCGCAACATTGCCACCTGCGTTCTGGCTGGGAATCACAAGCTTGCCAGGAAAAGTCAGTGCAAGCCTTGCGTGTCCTTCCCCAGTGCCGGGGGCTGGAGGACACCATTACATGCCAGCTCCACCTCCCACCTGCAATTCGACCTTGTTCCTGAGTCATTGTCCTCCCTGAGCCTCGGTGTGTTCACTCGCCAAGGAGTGACAATCGTGAGCACCTGCCGTCCTTACCGGATTATTAAGGGCTTTAATGAACTTCATTTTCATAAAGTGCTTTCATATCCTTGACAGAACATTGCTTTCCAGCGTAAGGAGGAAACCATTATCGTTACTGACCTCAGAGCCAAAAGAGAGAGAGTTTTTCAGGCTTGCTTACTAATAAAATGGTAGTGTCTGCCAATTATATAATGCTTTTCATCACACACACACACAAAAAAAATTTTAATGCTCACAATTTTGAAATATGAATTTGTGGTACTATTCAATGTAACTAGTTACAGTTAGGAGTTGCTCTAATGATTCTAAGTACAGATGGCCAGAGCTGGCCTCCGCTTCGCAGTCCATTAAACAGCCCTCCCTTTGACTAACAGGCCTCTCATTGTAAGGCAGCCCTGGTCTCAGCTGATGTCAAAAGCCCCATTCTATCCTGGGCGGGTTGTTCTCATAAAAGATGCCCACACGCATTCTGCTGCAGATAGGGACAGGGCTACTCTGCAGATGTCATGGCCACCACTACTGTCACTTTTGCTCATCACATGATCTTGGGTCTCTTTCCAGAGACTTGCACAAAGCTCGATTCAGAGTCTGCCTGTGGCCAAAGCACACTTGGCCTGCAGATGGACAGGGGAGAAGAACAAGGCGCCCCAGTGCTCCCCCACACTTGCCCGGGAAAGCCTGGGAATTCTTGGCTTCCTTACCAGCTTCAACTCGGGCTGAAAAACAAATCAGAAAGTTGCCAATGGTTTCATTCAGTCTAAGAAACTGGGTTAATGTGACTCTGTGAGCAAAGCCATCAATGCACAAAAGTCAGGAAATCCGAGATTGCCATTCCCACAGCCCACTGAAGCTCTCCGCACACAGGTGACCCTGTGTCCCTGCTTAGGCGCTCAACTGCATCCTTGGCAGGATGTGGAACCACGATGCAAGCTGCCCTAGGGGCACGCCGGCCTTAAGGGACTCAGCCAAGGGGAAAACGGCCTCTGCATTCATTACGCTATAACTTCAACTCATAAAAATATTCATTTATTTTTAAATCTACTTTTTAATGAAATATCATATATTTACTGAAAAGTACACAAATGCTCAGTGAGCAGTTCAGTAGATGTTTACAACATGAATACACCCATGGAATCAATATCCAGTAAAGAAATTGAATGTTAGGGGGGGAAAGGGCATTTATTGAAACCTTAAAATCTGTACCCCCATAATATGCCGAAATAAAAAAAAAAAATTGAACGTTGCCAGCACCCCACAGCCCTCAACACACCTCCCCCGTCTCTAATATGATGATAAAACCTGACAGTAAAAATTAACAAAGGAATGTGGTGTAAACAGGCTCTGGGACTCTAGAGGAGATTAGAAAATCTTATTTAAAAGTGTCTCCTGACCTTGAGATGGCCTTCTTCAGAGCACTGGCTGCCATAGCTGTCATCAGAATTCCCACCCGGTGCAGCGAGATGAAGGGTGTGGCTGCTCTGGAAGCTTCCTCAGGTGCTGCCTTCGGAGGTGGATGTGCAGCACCGGTGCCCTCCTGCTAGGCAGACACTCCCAGCAAGGAAACACACAGAACAGATGTGCCGACCACGGACGCCACAGGAAGCCCCGCTGAGCAAGCTAGTGCTGGGTCCACCCCGGGCCTCTGGTTTAGACAGAGTGCCTGGACGTCAGGCCCGGCCACGTAAATTTCAAAAACTTCCCAAAGAGACTCCGAGGTACAGTCCTAGATGAGAACAACTCTCTCAAACTATTATTTGTTTTCCTCTTTCATTAAACACTTTCCAAGC